>NW_026596046.1:35022385-35032587 GCF_907164565.1 Psammomys obesus
TGTGTGTGTGTGTGTGTGTGTGTGTGTGTGTGTGTGTGTGTGTGTGTTTCACTGCTGTGGCACTTGCCAAGTTGACTGGCCTGCAAACTCCAAGTATCTACCTGTCTCCACTTTCTTGGTGCTGGGATTGCAAGTGAACACTACCGACTTTTTACATGGATTCTGGGGATTGGACTCAGATGCTTGAGCTTTCAGGACAAGCCATTTACTCACAAAACTCTCCTTCCCAGCCCATGAAAGTTGTTTTTCTTACAATGTAATTAGCATGCTAAATAATCAATATACTCCCCTTTAATGTATAGTACCTTTCATTCTTTTCCAAAACTCTTGCTCTTTTGGCGTTGGGCTCATTCCTTCTTCCTTGTATGGTATGGTAAGTGCCTGGTTTTGGCCAATTTAAAGTTTTTCATTGTATACTCTTTGGCTTACTTCCAAAAAACAAAATAGTGGAAACTATCTGAATATGTTGTAATTTTTTCCGTTAGATATGGCTGTGCTGGTGTTGGAAGTAATCACCAAGCTTGATCATCTTCCGGTTGGCAGAGTTCAGATCAACGGACTTGCTCAGCTGTCTCCAACCCATCAAATCAATGGATTTTTTACCATTGTTTCACCAGCATCTAGGAAACTTGGGGAACTTCAGGTAAAAATGTTCTTATTTTTTGCTTCTTTGAGCTAGGTCCCACCCCCTAAAGGTTCCACAACATTCCAAAACAACTCCACCAGCTGGGGAACAAGTATTCAAATTCAGGAGCTGATGGGGGATATTTCATGTCTTACCAAGCAGTGACAGCTGCAGAGAACACAGTCTGGAGGCAGAAGCTGAGTCTTCAAGAATGGGTAGGTCCATGAGTCCCATGTCTCATGCAAGTGCTACCTTGTGCTTTACTCATTCTTTACCTACCATTGTTTTCCCCTTCTCTACATTGAACATCCAGGGGACTTTCTCACTATCTGTTCTCCTCTGAAGTGTATTGAATTCATCAGAGTATTAATTGTGTCATTGTTCTAGTGCAGTATCCAGAATTGTCTATTGGTGGGATCCACGTTTAGAGGCTAGACTCTCTAAAAGATGAGACTATGCTTTCTTCGTTTTCTCTCGGTTCCTAATACAGTGCCCAGGTGTATTTTGTTTGACTGTGTGAGTGCTATCTTTGATATTGTCACTCACTGATCCAGCTTGTATTTTGATACACTTTAATGTGCCACTATTACAGAGATAAGGAACAGCTCTCTGACGTGTTTTTCTAGAACACAGTATGAGACACACTGTGCTGTAGGGATGCGGGATGCTGGGAAGAACAGAGAAGGATTCCTTTCTGAGGGGATTCTTTGGGAGAGCTTCAGAGTGAATTCTCTCAGGAGCCCTCACACTTCTTCTTGTCAGTGGCCTGAGGTGACCTGTGAAGATGGTTCGCTACTCTGTTGACCCAGAAAACCCCTACAAAATCATGCAAATCAATAGATTCAGGTCTTCCTGTTCACTCTAAGAACACCAGGGAAACTGCCAGGCCATCAAAAATTTTCATGTCCAAAAAGCCACCAAGTGTCTGAAACACGTCACTTTAAAGAAGCCATGTGTTTTTGGTTTTTTTTTTTTAAAGGGGGGGACCCCATGTAATGCTTCTCCAACAGTACAGTTGTGGAATCTGTAGTGTGCCCAGGCCAAACAGTGGCCCAGAAAGAGTGCTGAACTTTTCCTACACATGCTTAAGAGTGGAGGCAGTGATGCTGAACTTGAGCTGATATATGGGTTCTCTAGTCTTTGTACGTCCAAGTGAACAAAGCTCCCAAGATGCTCCATTGAACTTACAGAGCTCCTAAGATGCTCATTAACCCAACCATGAGCTCCCGCCATGGTGAGATAATCCTCACTGAAGAGGAACAAATTGTTCCAAGCCAAAAGAGGAGGGTGCACAGAGAAAAAAGATGTTCCAGAAGACACTGAAGAAACTAAAACTTAGGGCATGGGAAGAAATTCAACGTGAAATAAATGCAAATGAACGTTTAAAACATTCAATTGGTTTTAGACCTTGCCAAATTTGTTCTAAAGTCAATACAGGAAATGAAATAGTTAGGAAAAGAAACCAAGAAAAAGTAGGGGAAACTTAACATTGCCAGCTACGAGAGTACTCCACAGAAGTGCCATGTCACTGTGTCTGAGCAACAGAAGAGCTTGGGCTATCTCACCGAATTTGTGATACTTCTATTGAGAAGGAGCAGTACCTTCCACTGATGGCTGTACAGTGAAATGAGTCTTGTATACCCGTATGTTTCTCAGTGTTGCATTTTGCCTCAGGAATGCATGATGGTAAACTTTATGTTTCAAGAGCCATAAAAGCAGTCAGCTTCATTTAGCCATCTTACAGAAGTACTATAAAAAGAAGAGAAAGTTCTGTGTCCCTGTGATTAATTATGGCAGTGTTGTTTAGCATTAGAAAAATGAAACAGTTTCTTCAACAGAATTATAATTGTAGTCTGATGATGACAAAAGAAAAATGATATGCTACCACATGTGTGTGTAGGATTGATACCGGGGGGGGGGGGGGAACCACATGATAATAGCAGTAGGCATATAGGATTTTCTGTGGCCTTTTGTGCTGTTATTTTTTCATGATCAAGATATAATCTGAAAATATGAAATTCATCCTTTTAAGGTGCATACTTCAGGGTTTTGTTTGTTTTTTGCATGTTCATCAGATTATTCAGGCTTTACTACTTTCTAATTCCAGGACATTTTTTTCATTCCAAAACCAATACTGTACCCATTATCATGCACTCTTCCGTGATCCCCAGCCCCAGCCCCCAGTGTATCAATCTACATTCTGTCTTATATTAGCCTGTTCCTGATGCTTCAAATATATAGAATATTGTGTACTCTTTTGAAATTGGCTTCTTTCACTTAGCATAAAGTTTTTAAGGCTTAGTATATATTACTTCTTGTGGGTGAAACATTCAGTTGTATAGATAGACCTAGTTTTGTTTGTGTGTTTTTCTTTTAACCAGTATTTGGACTTTTTAGCTTTTGTGAGCATCTCTGTTTAAGTTCTTTTGTGAACATGTGCTTTCAGTTCCCTTGGGCACATACGTAGGAGTAGAATTGGTGGGTGATATGGCACTCTGTTTAACTTTTTGAGGAACTACCAGAGTTTTCCAAAGTAGCTGTCCTATTTTTTTTATCATATTTAAATGTAATTTATGTAATAAGATTTGTATTTTTAAATTTAACGGTCATTGGATTGTTGAGTGGTTTTTTTTTTTTTTTTAAATAGAGATTGAGACAGAAGTCAGATTCTGAAAGATAAAAAATTTGGAAATAAGGAACAATTATAGTGAGTGGAAGCAGCAATTAAAATTCCCCTTTTTCCCAGGCTGGAAATATGCCTTACTGATTAAAAGTACGCAATGCTTTTCTAAAGGCCCAGAGTTCAGTTCCCAGCACCCATGTTGAGCAGCTCCCAACTGCCTATAACTCTAGTTCCAGGGGATCCAGCACCTCAGACCTCCACAGACACCTGCATTCACAGGCACATGATATAATAGCAGATATACAGCAGGAGAGCCCCAGAACCCATGTAAAAAGCCGGACATGGCTGTGTAAACCTGTACTCCCAGTACTAGGATGGAAAGGCAGAAAGGTTTCAGCCAGTCTAGCTGAACTGGAGAGCACCAGATTCAATGATTGGCTTTGTCTCAAAGAAAAATACAGTTTTTAAAAGAGTGATTGAGGAAGACATCCCTAGCTCATTCTCCACATTGCTGTCGCAGGCAGTTGTGCCTGCACACACATGTACACATATTCTCAATAGCAAGCAACTAGATGTAGACAAAGAGAACTTAGTTACCAAAATAATGTTCATGTTTCCTAGATAGTCATTTCTGGTGGTTCGAATAGGAATGGTCCCTATGACTCATGTATATGAATGCTTGGTTCATAGGAAGCATTAGGAGGTGTAGCCTTGTTGGAATTGGTGTGGTCTCTTTGGAGGCCAGGTGTCACTGGGGGTGGGCTTTGAGGTCTTAGAAGCTCAAGTCTGGCCAGTGTGGATCAAGATGTAGAACTCTGAACTCTTTCTCCAGCACCATGTCTGCCTGCACGCCAACATGTGCCACCATGGTGATAACGGACTAAACCTCTGACACTGTAAGCCAGCCCGAAGTAAATGTTTTCCTTTATAAGACTTACCATGGTCATGATTTCTCTTCACGGCAATAGAAACCGTAGCTAAGACATCATTACTGAGCTTCAGTATCCCATTTGTGAACAGCTCTAAAGCATTGTTGCCAGCATTAAACGAGATGAAACTACAGAAGCACTCTGCGTTGGGCTAGCCATACAGTGGCAGGACAGCACAGCACACACATTCAAGAGGTGCTAAGCGCAGTAACAGGATCAAGAAGTTTAGCTATGACAGGAAAGGGCTCACATAATGCCTGGCAGTTCCCACCTAGCATTTGAGCTAGAAAGGCTTCTTATATTTTTAAATGTAAGAGAAAAATATGTAATAAAGCCCAAAATATTTATTCTGGCCCTCTACAAAATAAGTTGATCAAGCCTCTTGTAAGAGTATATATAGGGCACCTCATGTGTTAAAAACGAAAAATCAATAGAAGATGGAAATAAAATAATCGAGCCAGTAAGATTCAGAGGAGGATTTGATGGGGATACATTTTTACCATGAGCATATGCAACACTACCAGGACCACCCTGTACAATGTGCATTTCATTAGACCTCTACAGATAGTATTCCCTGCACTCAAATCCAGCTGCATTTGGTGAGAGTCCTTTAAAAAAATTCACCTACCCAGCACTCGGGAGGCAGAGGCAAGTGGATGTCTGTGAGTTTGCAGCTAGACTGGTCTACAAAGTGAGTTCTAGGATGGCCAGAGATACACAGAGAAACCTTGTCTTAAAAAGTCAAACAACAACAACAACAAAAATAAAATAAATAAATAATTTACTATCCTTTGGCTTTGGTTCTTTCTAGCTTATCTATGTGACTTCATGTCATAGAACTGTCTTTACTTTCAGTTTTTTAAAATCTTAAATTTCAGTATTTCTCTGTTAATTCCATTTTCATCATACATCTTTTGTTCAGAATGGCTATAGTCTATGTTGTTGGTTATTAAAATTTAAACAGCGGTTATTCCTAAACCAGCTCCATAGTTTTACTTTCTACATAAGTTCTTGCTAGATTACTGTGAATTCTGCCACACATTGATACGCCATTTGTTGTGGGTTATTAATATTTAATATTGATTTATCTTTTAGTTAAATAGTAGTTATTCCTAAACCAGCTGTACACCCAAACCACCACAAGAGACCAGGGTTTATTTAATTAACCTAGAGCACAATTCTGGGCAATAGTTACTCCATCTTAAACCTCCAAGCCCACATAGTTTCCTCCCATTCAGATTTCCCACATTATACTTGCTTTTAGTCATGTATTAGGTCCAGTTCTTCTCTCCTAGTGGTTCCAAGTCCTCTCCAGCTGATCTCTCCCTTCAACTTCTACCCGCTGGCTTCCTTCTCCTCCCCTCTGGACCATGGTGTCACACTCTATTCTCTCCATTGCTCTGCTGGTTGTTTTATTGATAATACAGAAAACAAATGGTGGCGTGTTTACACAAACTTGAGACAGAAGATGTTTAGAATAAACATGTCTGGGGACTAGAGAGATGGCTCAGAGGTTAAGAGCACTGGCTGTTCTTCCAAAGGTCCTGAGTTCAATTCCCAGCAACCACATGATGGCTCACAACCATCTATAATGAGATCTGGTGCCCTCTTCTGGCCTGCAGTCACACATGCAAGCAGAATACAGTATAAATAGTACATAAAGCTTAAAAAAAAAAAAAAGAATAAACATGTCTGGATGAAAACAGATAGTGGGGTAGAGAAATCAGCTTTTGAATGAACAAGGATAAATTGTATACATTCCACAAGAGAAGAAAACTACAGAACAGTGTTCTCAAGAATCTCACCCTCAAAAGCCCCAAGAAAATAGCAGTAAACTGGGGCCAGCACTGTACAGGAAGAGCAGCCCTATCCCCAAGAGCTTACCCCGGAGCGCAGAGCTGCTTCAGTATTTACAGTCACCAGTGCAATAAGACATTAGCTGTGGTGTTCTAGCCAGTACAAAGCATAAAATCTTTCAGTTCCTTCTTTTTATTAACTCATACACAACTACTTATCTTCTGGTTTGTTGAAGCAGTAAGTCAGACAACACTTGCCACAGTAATGTCTGTCAAAGTGGCTAGCCATGAAAACTCCAGCACCATCAGAAGGACACTCTCGACGAAGCCGACTGATTTTGCCATTTTCGTTCACCTTATAGTATTTCAGAACAGCCAACTTAACCTTCTTCCTCTTATGCTTATTCTTCTTGGGAGTGGTGTAAGACTTCTTCCTTTTCTTAGCACTACCACAGAGTCTCAACACAAGATGAAGGGTGGACTCCTTCTGAATGTTGTAGTCAGACAAAGTACGGCTATCTTCCAGCTGCTTTCCAGCAGAGATCAGTCTCTGCTGATCAGGAGGAATTCCTTCCTTATCTTGGATCTTGGCCTTTACATTTTCTGTAGTATCCGAGGGTTCAGCCTCGAGCGTGATGGTCTTCCCCGTAAGGGTCTTCACAAAAATCTGCATCTTGGTGGAGGCTCCACCGCAGATGGCGGATCGGAAAGGCATAGAATCTTTATGAGAATCTCCAAAGCTTATACACTAGAGAGTAGTATTTGTAGGAGAAATACTCATGAAAACCACCAGGAGTGCACGGTAGAGGTTCACAGTAAGGGGGCATGACTACAAAAGGATAGCATGAGTTATTTGGGATGATGGACCTGTTTCTTTTCTTGATTGTGGCGGTTACATGTATGTATACATATAGGAAAAGTCATAAGCATACAGCTATAAAAGTGTTGTTTTACTACAGGAAATTAATAACAATAATAACAACAATAGCAGACTCAGATGTAGCAGCAGAAAGTAGTTATCACTTTGCCTCCCATTGGGATGTGCTAGGAACTTTGCAGCTGGATACATATCCTGACCAAGTCACTGGTCTATTCTAGGTCATTTTTGCTGGGTAAGAATGAGGACTCAGCATTACTGGATCTTCTAATTTTTCAAGAGAAGCGAAAGATACAAATTTATATAAGAAATATAATTTTTTTTCTAGGGCATCTTTTTTTTATTTTTTTATATTAATCACAGGTTATTTACTTTATATCCCAGTGTAGCACCCTTCCTCATTTGCTCCCAATCCCACCCTCCCTCCCTTATCTCCTCCCTGCCCCACTCTAAATCCACTGGTAGGGGAGGGCCTCCTCCCCTTCCATCTGACCCTAGTTTATCAGGTCTCATCAGGACTGGCTGCAATGTCCTCCTCTGTGGCCTAGCAAGGCTGCTCCTCCCTCAGGGTCGAAGAGCCCGCCACTGAGTTCATGTCAGAGACAGTCCCTGTTCCCCTTAATAGGGAAACCTCCTTGGATGCTGAGCTGCCATGGGCTACGTCTGAGCAGAGGTTCTAGGTTATATCCGTGCATGGTCCTTGGTTGGAAAGTCAGTTTCAGAAAACACCCCTGTACCCAGATATATTTGGCCCTTGTGGCACCCTGTCCTCTTCAGATCTTACTAACTACCCCTTCTTTCATATGATTCCCTGCACTCTGCCCAAGGTTTAGTTATGAGTCTCAGCATCTGCTTTGATAAATTGCTAGGTATAGTCTTTCAGAGGCCCTCTATGGTAGGCTCCTGTCCTGTTTCTTGTTTTCCCCTACTTCCAATGTCTATCCCATTTGCCTTTCTAAGTGAGGATTGATCATCTTACCCCAGAACCTCTTCTTGTACTAATGAAGTTAAAAAGCAACAAATCAAGCAATCCAATTTAAAAAAAATGGAGTACGGAGCTAAACAGAGAATTCTCTGTAGAGGAATATCGAATGACAGAGAAACACTTAAAGAAATGCTCAATGTCCTTAGCCATCAGGGGGATGCAAATCAAAACGACCCTGAGATTTCACCTTACACCCATCAGAATAGCTAAGATCAAAAACTCAAGTGACGATGCATGCTGGAGAGGATGTGGAGAAAGGGGAACCCTCCTCCATTGCTGGTGAGAATGTAAACTTGTGCAACCACTTTGGAAATCAATCTGGCACTTTCTCAGACAATTAGGAATAGCGCTTCCTCAAGATCCAGCTATACCACTCCTAGGCATATATCCAAAATATGCTCAAGTACACAACAAGGACATTTGCTCAACCATGTTCCTCGCAGCTTTATTCATAATAGCCAGAAACTGGAAACAACCCAGATGTCCCTCCACTGAGGAATGGATACAGAAACTGTAATACATTTTCACAATGAAATACTACTCAGCAATTAAACAAGGAAATCATGGATTTTTCAGGCAAATGGTGGGATCTAGAAAAGATCATCCTGAGTGAGGTGTCCCAGAAGCAGAAAGACACACATGGTATATACTCACTTATAAGTGGATACTAGAGCTATAAAATAGGATAAACATACTAAAATCTGTACACCTAATGAAATATAATTTTTAAGACACTGCTTAATCCATTCCCCTCCCCTTTTTTTCGATACAGGTTTTCTGTGTGTAGCCTTGCTATCCTGTACATGCTTTGTAGACCAGGTTGGCCTCAGACTCACAGAGATCTGCCTGCCTCTGCCTCCCTGCGTGCTGGGATTACAGGGGTGCTTCGCCACGTCCACCTGCTTAATCACTTTTTAAATGCTGTATTGCCCAGCATAATTCTGAAAATTGGACATTAAATGCCACAGATATCAATAGAAAACTGTAGGCATCTTAGTACCAAAGAGACCCTGAGTCATCCTTACATTGCTCTGTTCTGCATGGGAGACATATGGTGTAGTTGTAGTGTGTGTGGATGGTGTGGGCTTCAGAAGAGGGTGCTATATTTAGATGGTAGAATGTGAACAACAACAAAATACTGTTAGTTCCCTTATCCTGACAGGTGAAAATTGTTTCCCTGGGAAAAAAAACTTTGGGGACATAAAAGACATTTTAAGGGAGAAATCTCCAGTTTAAAAAGTAAAATAGTTGTGGCTGGAGAGATGGCCCAGTGGTTAAGAGCACTACTTGCTCTCAGAGGACCCATGTTTAATTTCCAGAACCCACATGGCAGTTCACAACGGTATGTAACACCAGTTCCAGGGGATCTCACACAGACATACATGCAGGCAAAACACCAATGCACATAAAATAAAGTAAATATTTTTAAAAGTAAACTAATTTGTATAACATAGAAAACATGGTTGGGAATATAACATGTGCTTAGATTGCATGAGACCCAGATTCAGCTCCCAGCGTGAGAGACAAGCAAGCAGACAGGCAGATGCTGACTCACCAATGACACTGGCAGAAAAACCAACACAGTGTGAACATAATTGGGGAGGGGCTGAGTGAGATGGGCAGGAGTGAAAAGAAAGATGAATGCGAGATTGTATTAGGAACACTGTGAGAAGCAGAGGGCTTAGGAATCAAACCTGGGGTAACAAGTTAGTTCATCTGTTTTATGCATCCAGAGTTAGATGCTTTCCCTTAGTCTGCAATGTTGTTTACCTCAGTGCCCCTACCCCCGCCCCACCCCCAGCTTCCTCTGGTTTACTCCTGGCTGAGTCTCTTGTGTTCTGCTCCCAGAAGCCACCCCTGCATTCCTTCCTCACTCTTCCCTAAGCTCCGCTTTCCTCCTAGTGTTCCAGCATCACCTAGGACAGTCTTACCTGGGCAGTTACCTATGATTTTCAGATTATTTAAATTCCACCATAAGGTTCTTGATCTTCTGGGGTGGAGTGTTTTAGTCATCTCTCTGCCCCAGGCAGTTAGCATAGAGCTGGTATCAACAAATGTTAACAGATGACTTAGGCCAGCCCTGAGTTTGATTGTAAGATGCCTGAGGAAAATGCAAGGTCTTTCTCTGAGTCTTTCTCCAGGATCCAAGGTCTCAACGGGCTTAAGAGTTGGTTGTTACTGGTTAGGGAAAAGCAAGCCGCAGTGGATTGTCTGTGGCTGCTTAAACAGCTTCTCTTCTTTCTGTCATTAAACCTAAACTTTTCAATACTGTTGAGTTTTTTTTCCCCCTGAAGTATATTCTTTAATTTTGTTTTCTCAGTTGGGCTTTTCAGAGGACTGGAGAACTTTTTTTTTTTTTTTTTTTTT
>NW_026596046.1:35032687-35077531 GCF_907164565.1 Psammomys obesus
GTGTGTGTGTGTGTGTGTGTGTGTGTGTGTGTGTGTGTGTGTGTGTGGTGTGTGTGTACCACAGCGTGTATGTGTAGATCAGAAGAAAACTGTTGAGAGCTGTTGAGTCAGTTCTCTCTTTCTACTTCTACATGGGTTCCAAGGATTGAACTCTGGTCTCCAGGATTACTCAGCAAGTGCCTTTATTTACCGGATCATCTCACTGGTGCCGAAGAATGTTTTTTTTGTTGGGTTTTTTTTTTTTTTCGAAGAATGTTTTTAATAGTATACTTGTACTCACAAGAATGACATTATCAGGGAGCTTTGTCTTTTGAGGCCTGGTCTTGCTATGTTGCCTAGGCCCCCAAGTCCTAGACTAAGGATCTTCCAGCCTTGCCCCAACAAAGCTGGACTACAAGCAAGAGCTTGTCTCAACCAGCAAAAACTTAGTTTCTCCTCTTAGTGCTTTTCGTCTTTGTGTCCAGTATGACAGTAGGCACTTTTTGTGTCAAGCAGTAGACAGTAATAACTCGAGCAGAAGCCATGTCATTCCTTTATCAGACTCTGAGACATAGTAGATATCAGTGCTGCACAGATGGTGCTGTGCTCATTAGTCTACAGAAAACTAAAGACTTGTTCATGCCTTCAAGGGATTCATAATCTGTTAGGGTGATAAGCCAAAGATGCAAATACGTTCTCTAAACCTTGGCTTTTTATATATATAAAGGGTCTCACTAGATAGCCTAGTCTGGCATAGAAATCATAATTCTCCTGCCTCTGCACCCTTAGTGCTGGCATTATAGGTGTGCACCACCACATCTGGCCTCTGCTCCCCCCCGCCCCCATAGTTAAGGTGATATAAGCTCCAGAGAGTTGTGTCATCACCGGAGTGTGTCTGAATGAGAAACATGGCACTTTCTTGGCCCGTGGGAAAATAGTCAGTGAATAGTGGCTGTATGGGTGAGTAGGTACAGAGTGAGGAGAAACATGAAGAAGGCAATGACCTTGACACCTTTATCTAGACATAAAGAAAAAAAGGATGGAGTAAACAAAGGCAAAAAGCAGTGAGTATAGGGCGCTTAGAGGAAACCCTGGGTGATTCATCTGTCCTGGGGTGGAGGAGTCCTGGGAGCATAGTGAGAGAGACTTTTGAGGTAGGCAGAAAGCTAGATCTCATCTTGTGAGGAATGGGTGAGCATTAACTTGTGTCAGCAGAAAGCTCTTACAGTTAGTGACTGGAGGCTGAAGAAAATTTCATGTTTCGTGTCTTTCAGGTCTCACTTGCCCTGGAGCCTCTGTCAGAAACTTACAACAGTTACAAGCCTCTTCCTACTACTGAAGTGACAGAAAATGTGCTTTTATCTGAGCGAGAACTCAAAGGGAATAATGAATCCAGCAACACCCAGTCTATGATTCTGTCAAGGTCTTGTGGGGTACCTACCATCAAAATTGATGGAAAGGAGTTAGCAGGCAGCAGCAGTAGGTCAACCACACCAAGGTAAAATCACATCTCCAAGTCTGTGCGTCTGCTAACTCTCACTATTCTCACTATGATTTTTGTGTCATTTCTGGTAGACTGAAAAATTGCAGACAGAAACACAGTCACTCATTCAGCAGAGAACTCTTAAATACCTACTGCCATCCTGGTGCTGGCACAGAAATGAACAAGACACAACTCCTGGGGCTGAAGGTGTAGCTCAGAGGTAGAATGTATGTTTAGTGTGCCTCGGACTAAAACCAATTTCAGCAGTCACAAAACCCCTACAAGTCCTGTCTTTAAGGACTGTTCACAGTCTAGTAGAGAAGCCAATGTACACATAAGACTAAAAAGTTTACAGATACTCTAATACTTGTCTGTGAGAGGAAAGGAGGAAGGATATTATTTTGTAGAATAGAATAGAGTATGAGAAACAGATTTTTGTCTTAATAATTCCTTGTGAAGCATTCACATTATATCATACTCTGTGTTGACACACACACATTCCTTTTCCCCTAGGCGCTGGTTTCTGTTTTGTGTCATTTAGGGTACAACGCATAACTGTGGTTAAAAATCCATTATTTCTTTAATTGAGGAGATTAAAAGCAGATATACAGACTGACATTGTTAAAAAAACAGCCACCTGTTCCAAGGCCCCAGCTACAGTGCCCTCACTGATGCTCTGAGCTCTGTCAAGGTGGAGTAGTCCCAGGACAGGGTGTAAGCTGCTGGCATTCTTTCTTCCTAACAGGGGGAAGGACCATTTGTACTTTGCAGAGACCTCTGATGAGGTGAAGAGTTCTTTGTGTGGACCACAGCATCACCCTAATTCAGGGCCAAGTGCAGAGACTGTAACGCCAAGAGGCAAAGCCCCACAGAAGCAGCTCTCCCTCCTGAACAGTTCTGCATTTCAGCCACAGTTTAGTGCAGCTGCCAAGAGTCACAGTGACTCATGCACCCTGTCTTCAAACAAACCCCCAACAAAGGACCTGCTCTCAGGTATGTGTCTGTCTGTGACCTAAGACTACACTGCGTTTATTGGGTTTGCTCTGCTTGTTAGGCATCCCACAAAGGGAAGCAAGACTTCCTTATGAACTAAACAGCCAAATAAAAGTGTGGGACTTGCTGTCATCCAGGGACTCATGTAAAGGCAACTCTACCAACCTGCTAAGTGACTACTATTTAGATGTTTTTACTTTAAATTAGTAAGTGGCAATGGAATGTGTTTGTGGGGTACAATATGATGTTTCAGTATGTTTATACAGTGGGTAATGATCGTATCAGGGAACAGTCATTATCTCAGACATTTATCATTTGTGTTAGGAATGTTTAAAATGACCTTTATGGAGCTAGCAAGACTCAGCTTCTTCCGCCGAGCCTTGCTGAGCTGCCACCCACATGGTGGGAGAATTGACTCCTGCAACTTGCCCTCTGACCTCCACACACATACAGGTGACATGTACCCACCTCTTTCCCCACACATGTGTGCGCACACACACATTTTAAAAACACAAAATATCCTTTACCAGCTATTTTGCAACATTCAGTTGTCAAGTGCAATTATCCTATGGTGCGGTGGAACACTAGATACTATTCCTTATCACCCATACCCCTCTAACCACTGGCCCTTCCCTCTCTTGTACTGTCTGCTTACAGATAAATGTTCAAGCTTCCATGAATTTATTTACTTGTGTTTTTGAGTGCAGGCACACATATGCTATGCGTGTAAAGGTCAGAAAATAACTTGTAAGAGTTGGTTCCTCCAACCATGCTGGTTCTGGGAATCAAACTCAGATTGTAGGTAGAGAGCAAGTACCATTTCCCACTGGGCTATCTCACTGGTGCTGCTAACCTCATTCTGAAATGAAGAAATGAACTAATAGTTAATGAGCTCTTGTCCTGCCAAAAGTTGCAATCTCTCCTGAGTGTCAGTGCATTACAGCCTTAGACTTTTAAGCCTAAGGCCCTCTGCAGCTTCTTACTATAGACTAACGTCTAAATAGGCCTACCTGCATTTTTTTAAGACTGCTGAACAACTATTCAATCCAGGTAACATATGCCAGGTACAGCCTATGGATTACTGGTATGTTCCTCTACAAAGAGTTATTAGGATAAGTATATTTGAAGATGAAATAAAGCTGGTCTCTGTTGGTGCATACCTCTAATCCCAGCACTCAAGAAGAGAGGGAGGTGAAGCCCAGAGTTTGAGGCCAGCCTGGTCTATAGAGTGAGTTACAGAACAGCCAATGCTATACAGTAAGACTTTGCCTTGGGAAGAAAAAAAGATGAAAAGACAAAGACAGTTTGGCTTAGTTTGAAAGTCCAGTGTAGTAATAGCAGAGGGCTGATTCAGCAGGTTGTGAATTCACAATAATAGCTAATAATAGCATAATTATGATTATATGGTACATTACGGTTATCAGAGCCGCTGTTCTTGGGTGCTGGGGCCCTTATTAGGGCAAAGGGCTGCCTAATGGAACAACTTCAAATCTCACAGTGGTGTGTCTAAGAATGAAATAGCAATTGTGACATTCAGAAGTGGGTAGATTATGCAGTGTGCCAGCCTTAGATAAAGGGATGATTCGTGTCCCGGAGACAGTAGAATGGATTAAGATTTCATCACACTACTCAGAATTGCACACAAATTAGAACTTGGAATACATAGTCTCCGTGTAATGTTCTTGCCTGAAATTGTGGAAAGCAAAACCATCGACAAGGGGTACTCATAGTACAGGTATCATGTGTGGCTTGGGCAGGTTACTTACCATCTCAGAAATGTTGAAAGGATTTAGTGAGTTGATACAGGTGAAATAGTGTGAGTGATTCCGGACACATGGTAAGGCCAACTCTCATAAAAAAGAAAGAATAAGGTGTCTAGTTATAAAAATGAACCATAGACACCATTAACCTCGTTGTTTGCAATCAGCAATTGGGAGAACTGGGAGACATAATGACTCCCATCGTAAGATCGGTCTCTCTGGGATGGAGCGTTCACTCCTTGATGTAACATCTGATGTAACATCTCTAAACACAAGGCAGAAGCCAAGCAAACACTGGTGTTAAGCAAACATCCTCAAGGAATTCCCAGTCTAATAGAGGAACAGACACAGAAACCACTGCAGACATCCACAGGAGAACAAATACTGACTATTGAAACCCTTTCTGATGCTTTCATCTTCTGTTTTGACTGCCTTCAGCTCTCTTGGAACAAGGCAATAAACTGCGGAATGCCATGTTGATTTCTGCAATGAACTCGAGCCCAGATACTAGTATGCTGCTGGACAAAGTTCCTCCTATGACAGAGGATGTTTTCAGATCATCAGCAACGTAAGTTAGGGACATGAACACACCCCTGCAGCTCGTTTTCTGAGCTGTTGACTTACCTTCTTTTTTGTTGTTACGAAATGTGATAATCTCAAAAATGTTCAGCATGTAATTATTTTTTGTGGGGGAGGGGTTGTTTTGTTTTTTTTCTTTTTTCTGACTGGGTTTCTCTGTGTAGCCTTTACTATCCTGGACTTGCTTTATAGACCAGGCTGGCCTCAAACTCACAGAGATTTGCCTGTCTCTGTCTCTCAGAGTGCCGGGATTAAAGGCGTGCACCACCACACACAGCTACCAGCAAATAATTTTCTTTTTTTCAAACAGCAAGTAATTCTTAATGTGGTGAGCCTACAGTAGAAGATACTCAGAACCTAACACCTAGCTTTGGTGTTTGCTAAACACATAAATAGATAAATTCTTCACTCTCTAAGGTAGAATGCTTTATATAAAATGAAGATTTTTTTTTTTCCTCCTTCAGGGATGAAATGGGGTTCTAATATTGGGAAGAACCTTGAAAAGTATAAAGTTTTATATACATTTAAGGCAGATAAAATCTAAAAATGTTAAATTTTCTAAGTCAGACTAGTGCCTTCTACTCTTCTTAGCTTGGGTAGCATTTAAATTTTTCCCCGTCTGTGCCATTCATGACAGTGTTTTTCCACACCTTGCAACCAGGAATTCATCTAAGAATCAACTTAAAGACCACAGTGAGGACTACCTCCTCCCTACGACTAAGAATACTCTTTGTAAGGATGACTCAGGAGCTGACAGCAGAGCTATACAGCTGCTGCTAGGCAGGTGAGTGCTCCTCTCTTGCTTTCTTTCATTTAAAACTTCTTCCAATTCATTGAGTACATTTTTAACAATACTTCCTTGGACTAAGTCCTCTCCTGGTCCTTAAACTAGACTGTTTGCCTATTAAATAAAAAGCCAGTGTATAGCCTTTTCTTTGGGCATTATGTACAAAATGGCCTCATTCCATCTTTCTGTTCTTTTCTCCCCATTCTTCTCATTGTCCATGTTAGTGTGGTGTGATAAAGAGAACATGAATTTTAATTAAGTTAACTACAGAAGCACCAAAAGAGCTTGCAAACTAGGAGTTAGCACAGTATTAGCACATAGAAGTTTATTGGTGGCCATTATTGCAAATATTGTTAACATGTGCACTGAAACCAAGCTCATCGTGTATCATGTCTTGAGTAGCTACTGTAAACATTTCTGTCCTGGAGAGGTAAAGCAATATGCTATACATACATGACAAACATAAGAATGCACACTTGTTTAAGACTTGTTATTTTTTATTTTGGTTGGTTGGTTGGTTTTTTTTTTTTTTTTGTTTGTTTTTTTTTTTTTTGGTTTTTTTTGTTGTTGTTATTTTGGGAGGTTGTTTGTTTGGTTGATTGGATCATTTTGGTTTTTGGTTTTTCAAAACAGTGTTTCTTTATGTAAGCTTGGCTGTCCTGGAACTCGCTCTGTAAACCAAGCTGGCCTCAAACTTAACAGAGATCTACCTGCCTCAGCCTCCCAAGTGCTGAGGTTAAAAGCATGCAGAGAGGATCTCGTGTAGCTTAGGGTAGCCTTCAACATGCTATGTGACTGAGAATGATATTGAACCCTGACCCTCCTACCTTTACCTCCTCGGGATTACAGGCACTACAGTGCCCGGCTTTTCCACTTTGTGTAACTTGGTTAAAATTTAAGCTTATAGGGAAGTGGCAAGACATATATCACCTGTGTTGACAAAGGGCTTTGACCATTATGGTAAAGAACTTGGACTTCAAACTAAAAGTGGGAAAGATACCAAAATATTCTCAATGGAAGAGTAGAAAAATCAAATTGATAACACTGAAAAATTAATGGAATAAGAGATGGAAGAGTATTTCCTTCCCAGTGGAGGAGGGAAGAGAAGAAATTAGAGTTAAAATCTCAGGATTCTGTGATATCAGTTGTAGCAAAAGGCAGAGAGAAAAGCAAAACTCCTAGGATTTTTGTCCTTTGTGTCATAATGGTAATTATAAACCCTTTTGGATGTAAGGCAACAGTTTGAAGATGTTTCGGGCTTGAGTTTGTAAGTTTGTAAACCCAAGTTGCCTGTGGAACATTCAAATGCAGTTGTTCAGTAAGCTCCTTGACATACAGAGCTCCAGCTCAGGAGCAAGGATAAAAATAGGCCATTTCTTAGCTCCATAGTAGTAACTGAAAGCTAGAGAGTGAACACAGTCCACCCGGGGAGTGAACAGCAGAATGAAAGTAAGAATGGATATACTTCCATGTCCATTTTTAAACCTTAGTATGATGGTGGTCAAAGACTAGAAGAGGTGTAAAATCAAAAGAACTGAAAGTAGATGAAAGCAGTGAAATGTCCGTAAAAATATTTGGAAGTTAGAAAACAGAAGGATGAGGGTAACTCACCTAGCAAGGCAAAAGCTGTGCCTCAAGTCTGACTGCATAAGCTTGACTGACCACCCACAGTGATGAGCCATGATGTAAGAGGTAGCTGTCTCCTTCAGTCTCTGCAGCAACCATAGCATGGCATCTGAATTCAGTGAGTTAATTCCTGTTCACATACCATATAGGATATTGTTTGCCATTGAGTAATCTCTTGATACATGTTGAGTATTATCGTAAGTCTGCTGCTTCCCCCCAGAAGTAAGAGGATTTCCTGCCTGTCAAAGACTGGATCAACACTTATTATCTGTAGACACCCTAGATTGAAGGGTGTCAAGCACAGCTCAGGGTAGAGGTGAGCACCACACTGACGGAAGCTAAGATAAAAGAAATACATGGGATAATGATCCATCCCTCTAGCCTCAAGCCCACTTTTCCTTCTTGATTGCTAAGCACACTGACAGCCACATTACCTCCCAGACAGGAATTCATTCTGGTCAAGATAAAGAGGTTGAGATACCACAAACTGGAATTTATTTAACAAAATGATCAATGCTCCCAGCCTGAGTATTGAGCTTCTCTTCAGCATTTCAGGGCCTGGATTTGAAAACACGAGGAATGCTTCCAACTTGTTCACAGAAAACAAGATGCAGTAGAACATTTTAGAAGAGAAAGAGAAGAAAAAAATCCCAGACACTTTAACAAAAAGAATGAAACTGGAAAATATCAAAGTAAAGTTTAAAATTGGGAACATTTTCAAAAGATTCAACATCTAGATAATTGAAATTGCAGAAATATGTTTAAGAAAAATAAAGCAGTCATGCTGATAAGTGGGCTTATCTTATGGCTAAGAAACATAAGCAGAATTCATCACTATAATAAATCATAAGCAGGTATGTTAATTCAAAGAAATAATTGCAAAAGGGAAAAAAACAATATGGAGGACTACATACTGAACAGTAGAGATTATAAATTTGTGTACAGCGTTTCCTTAATAAAGAGGGTCTGGAGAGGTGGCTAAGCTGTTAAAAACTCTTGCTACTGTGCAGCCTGGGTTGCTTCCCAGCACCCACATGATAGGTCACAACCAGCTGTAAGGCAGCTTCCAGAGGCTATGATGCCCTCTTCTAGAGGCATGTGCTAGATCCAAATACCTACATGCATGCAAACATTGATGGACATAAAATTAAAATTTTTTAAAAAAGAAGAATGCCAAGCATACTTTCCAAAAAGAATAGTTTGGAGTTCCAAGAGGCTAGCAAGATAGCTCAGCAGAAAAAGGCACTTCTCACCAAGCCTAACCATTTTTTGTTCTATCCCTGGATCCCACTTGGCAGGACAGAACCCACTCTTATGAGCTGTCCTTGTAAATATTGTCACATTTGAAAGTAATGATTGTGCACATTTTTTAAGAGAAATTGAAGAAAAAGAATGGTAGCTAGCTTGAAAAAGAAGCAGAGGAATAGTAAATAAGTCAGTAATTAGCATACAGTAATAATATTACTGCTTCATTATTAATAGATGTTCATTAAAATATTAAGTTCAATAAAGTAGAGTATTAGTTACTATAAGAGAAAGATTAAAAAGAAATTATTCCTTAAAATATGAGTTTATAGTTATTTATATATTTACCTCCTTATTTTATAAATTCCTTGTAATGTTATCATTTTTATATTCAATATAAAAGTAATCATGTCATTATTCCAAAATACATGTGTTTAACTATTTAAAGAAGGTTTTTGTGTGTGTGTGTGTGAATTAGCCTTTTTTTTTTTCACAAAAACATTTACTTTGCAAAATGATAGTTATCATTTTTTTCCCTCCCTGTCAGAGCACAGACAAGAGCACAGCTGGACCTAGATTAGCCATTTCTATGGCAACCGGTGGATGGCTGAGTGAGAGTACAATGCATGTCAGTAGTGGTTTTGAGTGCTAGTTGACGTCATCCTAAGAGAGGGGAAATAGAGTTGGAAAATGTCACCCAGTACTCAATTTAAAGTGAGTCCTTAGCATACGTTCTTTCCTATTTAGAATGTTAGGAAACTTTACCAGAGAGAGTAGTTCTGCTTGTGCTGAAGTCCTTTGGCTTTGTTTTTCTTGTTTCCAGTGCTGAATTATCCCAAGGTCATTTCTGGAGTGGATTAGGCTCTCCTCCAGATTCCCCATCTCCTGGGAGTGATGTCTATTGCAGCAGTGATCTGAATGACCCTCAGTACGACCAGAGTCTCCTGGAGAACTTGTTCTACACAGCACCTGTAAGTCATTGAACCTGAAGCCCTACAAATTGGAAAACATAGCATTTAGTAGACAGTCATGATACTTGCAGGAAGCTCTTACTTTTACATATAGCTTATTTAATAATAATGATAGCTAAGGAAGAAAGTATTATCACAAAAGAGACAGGCCTAGGGGCACAAGCATTTTGTCCCGAGGATATCTAGTAATCTTATCCCAAGGATTCAGGGCCAGAATCAGATAACAGATTGACACGCCCAGAGCCTGTGTCCCAGTATCTCGCTCGGGCTTCCTGGGAGCACTTCTAAGAAACTACTAGTACAGGCTTGCCTTGGACCCACTTGGTGTCTCTGCAGAAAAGTCCATAAACATCTCTACTCACAGGTGACAAAACCCTCTGTTGGCTTGTAAGATAGGGAATTCTTCTCAGGCAATTCTGCTTTATTCCAGCCTTCTTTTTTATGTCATGCTGCATGACCTGTTGCTGGGTTAGCATCTTCCAGACACCAATACACTTAATGAGCCTAATTGCTCTCTAGAAGTCATCCTGGAGGTTGCTGTCATGCTCCTTGTATAAGTCCATTTTTCGTTATTATAACAGAATACCTGAGGTAGGCTAACTTTATAAAGAATAGAGGTTTATGTAGCTCATAGTGTAGGAGGCTAAAAGTCTAAACAGTACTGACAAAGTTCTGGTAAGAACCTGATTTGGCTGTCCCATCTCATAGCATCAGGACCAGCAAGGACTTAATATTTCATGTGCTAATATTGAGTAATAGTCACAGCTTAGAAATGCTGTGTGGTTGTGGTTCCCGGTATTCCAGGCTTTTTTAACAACCCAATTTATATTTGCCCTAATTAATTTAAAACTATGAACCTACTTAGGTTTTGATAGTCTTATATAAAGCCATTTTTACTGTTGTTTTGTTAGAGCCAGGGCCCCCTTATGTAGCCTTGGCTGTCCTACTCCCCATAAAGACCAGGCTGGCCTTGAACTCACAGAGATCTAGCTGCCTCTGCCTCTCGACTGCTGGAATTAAAAGCATGTGTCACCATGCCATGCATCTGTACTTGTTTTGAAAAGCTACTAGTAAAGGAAGACTTCTGAGCAAAAAGCTTTCTGCTTTAAACTTCAAGTTAATTTGTCCTCCTTGGTTCAACACCCACACCCCAAAATGCTGAAACGTAGAAGCTGTAGATGACAGGCTTGAGTATCTGGGCTTTCCTGGACACAGTGTTAGCATACTGTGTACCCTTTTTAATTTGAAGCCAAATAATCATAATGCCCCTTCTCTGTTTTTCATTTTATGATGCAAGAGGCTAATTAGTCAGTTACGTTAGGAGCCTTTTATCAAAGGCCTTTTATCAAAAACAAAATTAAAGGGGAGTTTTAAACTGATTTCTTTCACGAAGGTAATTTGTGTAATATAGCCATTAATTTTTTAAGCACAATTAAAAGCAGAATGAATAATTAACACGGCTAGTAGGTGAGGGGAGATAATCTTTGTACCCAGTTAGGTGGCACTGTAACAACCATTCTTCCTCATTTCCACTGTGGTAGAAAGATAGACTACAAAACTCATGGAGATCAGGTTGTGGATTTGCCCCTTATAACTAGGAATCACAAACCAGCTACCTGGCAAGAACGTGCTAGATACTTAGCTCTACATGTGCAGCTAGTGCCAAACACAGTGGACAGTCGGTGCAGAGGTCTCCCTGAGAATGTCTGTCTTTCTCTTGTTTACTCTGAATGGACCTAGAGCTTATCCTTGTGAACTGCAAATTACTTTTGTGTAACCAGGAACTATACGGACTATGTTCCTGCTATCAGTTATCTTTTTAAGAGAATGGTGTTTGCAAAAAGAAATTGCTGCATGCTTCTGGACGAACAACTGTAACTGCTTTCCCTAAAGCAAGTGTTTTTCAGTGCCATGACTTCTGTTTATCTTCCCTTAGAAATCTGATGTCAGCCCCAGTGATTTCTTCAGTGAAGATGATGACATGGAACCTTCTAAAACAATAAAGCGGTCAAAAGCCTCTGGCAGTTCTAGTGAGCACAAGATGAAGAAGAGGGCAGCTGTCAAGGAAAGCAGGTGAGCCTCTGTGAATGTTGACGTAGCTAAAGCAAAGCAGAGCCGTTGTCTCAAGGGAAATGGCCTGGATTTGCCAAGACTACCCAAGTGATTAAGTTATGGCAAGTCAATGAAAGATTTCAGTTTTTCACAAAGGTAATAGACAACTTGGCAAGCAGAAGTAGATAGATCTCTGTGAGTTCAAGGCCAACCAAGTATACATAGTGAGTTGCAGGACACCCAAGGCTACGTCGAGAAACCTGTCTCAAAAAATCTAAAAAAAAAAAAAAGTTCTTGAACAAGATGGGTTATGAAGAAAGCAGAATATTGCCTTGTGGTGTGTTTACTGTGATCACACCCATATGGAAAGTATGAAAAGGAATACAGTGACATGATAACAAGATTAGGATAATGGGTAACCTAGAATAAGTTAGATTTCCCTTCTAGAAAAATCTAATTCTGTATCACCCATTTTTACACTGTATGGATTTAAATCTTACAGGTAAAGAATATTTTTACATACTTTCAGATGAGGACCAGATTCTGTTCATGAAAGCTGTTTTCTAGCCCAGCATGGAAGTTGAAGTAGAGGATCAGGGATTTCAGACCAGCCTGGGCTACATAGTGAGACTTTGTCTCAAAGTAAAACACAGAGCTGTTCCTACTTCACTTTGAAAATAAATCCTCGCTGTTCATCCTCTTTCCTCCTGTGCAACTGGATGGTTCGCAGCTGGGCCTCTAACTGCTGCCTACCTGTCTGTGAACTTGCAGGAATCTGGTTGACCAGCAAGTGCCCTCAAGAATTCCAGAACATACCCCGGCGATATCACTAAGTGTGGATAGACTGGCTCTCCTGGGTAGAATACATTCGGTCAGAATCATCATTGAAACCATGGGAGTTCCTCCAGATAGTCCCCAAACGACACCAAGCAAGAAAAGCTTTCCCGGCAAACCACCAAAACCAGCAGCAGCAAAAAAACGGTATCCCTAAATAAGAAAGCTCAATGTGGCATTCAGAGAAAGTGTGGCTGATAGTAGGAACAGTCTTAACTATAACTATTTATGACTTGTTCTCATGTACATTTTTCAATCCGTAAAAGTGACTTGAAGTTCCCAGCATGAGGGTAAGTTTGGAATGAAGAAAACTTGGGTGGGAGCCATCTTAGTTAGTTACAGCAAGAGCGGTGAACACCTGAGATGGTTGTAGCTTTGCACCTCAGCCAGGTAGGTATTTGATATTGAATGCGCTGTGGGTGCTCGTAGAAATGAGCTCCATCCCACACGGCAGGTGATGAAAGCTTTGAAAAACAAACATGGTCTCTAAGTGACTTCGCAGGCACTTTGATCCTGAAAATGGGAACTTCAAAGACAAAGAGGCAGAAAATACATCTACCTTTGGTTTAATTTGTTTTTAGATCTTTTTCTTTTTATGTGTATGGGTGTTTTCCCTCTATGTGCACCACATGTTTGCCTGGTACCCAAAGAGAACAGAAGAGAGCATCAGGTTCCCTGGAACTAGCCTTAAAGACAGTTGTGAACCTCCGTGAGGGCGCTGGGAACCGAACTTGGGTCCTCTGCAAGAGCAACACGTGCTCTTACCTGCAGTCCTGTTTGATTTAAGCGATTTTTTTTCCAGCACTTTCTTTGTGGAGTGTCACTTCCCTGTGGGCTTCTCCAAACGTGGACTGGGAGAGACAGCTTTGGTCACCGAGGTGGTCCGCCTCGCCTCCAGTAAGATCAGGGATGGAGGTAAGAGGTTGGTGTCTGCTGTCGCCGCCCCTGACGTGCTGCAGCACATGTGTGCACCCCCGGCCTGGTTTTGCTTCTGAACTGACCTCACTATATAGACTAAGCTAACCTCGAATTCGTGGTCATCCTGCCTTGACTTCCCAAGTGCTAGAGTTTCAGGACTGGGCCACCATGCCTAGCTGTAGATGGCGTTATTTATGGCAATTTCTTAGAGTTACTACTGCTATAATGAAACACAGTGACTAAGAGGAGGAAAGGCTTTGTTGACCTCAAAATAAATAAACATTTAAAAAATCGCATTGCCTTGGCCACAGTGAAGTACATGGAGAAGTCTTCTTCTGTCTCTGTTCACATGTTTGATGAAACAAAGCTGAACAGTATTACCCTGCTTATCTTCTGCTACTGTACCCAGGCTTGTCTCTTCTACAGCCTTTAATTTCATGAATCACACTGACTGAATTCCTGAAAGAACTTGAAAATGGTGGGTGGAGTCAAAGCATAAATTAATGATAGCTCTGTTCGGGTTGTGTGCCATGTGCCTGTTCTCCTTCACAGTGGTGAAATTCCAGCAGCGATTTGTATGTCCAATAGAGTTTGGTGGCCCAATGATACAACACTGGTGGGATTCTCACCTCACCTTCCAAATTTATGCAAAGAAAACCCCACAGAAAAAGGTAAGTCATTTGAGCGTTACCATTCATACCAGACATTTTCCTAAATAAAATGAGATTTCTGGGCTTATGTAACACCATCTAATCACAGCAGCTCTGTGAATTATGTCCATTATCACTCTTCATTGTATACAAGAAGAAACTGAGACTTAACACAGTACAGTGACTTGTCTGAGATTCCCACTGTAGCAAAAGCAGGGGCGGAGGGGGCATCATGCAAGTTCTGGTTTGGATTTTTTGGGTTTTGTTTGGTTTTTTTGAGACAGAGTCTCACTTATGTAACTCAGGCTAGTCTTGAACTTGTAGCCCTCTTGCCCTCAGCCTTCTAAGTGCTAAGATTGCAGGCGTGTGCCAACTACAGCTGGCAGAGCCCAGCTTCTGACTGCCCATTACTGTAGGGCAGTGGCAGTATCAGATGGGTTGTTTTATATAGGCCTTAATTTGAAGTTCTCTTTTCTGCTTGTGGGCAAAACACCTGAAGTATCTAGCCCACACCCAAAATAATAAAATTATAGGTTCAAATAGTTAGTTAATAAAGTTTCATTTGCAAGTGACCTCATGGAGACGAGGTGGGCAGTGTGCAGTTCATTCGATGAAAGAGCAGTACAGATGGTCTAATCCCAGCGTTGGTGTGAATGGGGTGAGTGCACCTTTTCTTTTGTGGTGGTCCCCACACCCCAGAATGTAAACAGTACAAAATCATCGCATGCTGTCATATTTTTATCTATTCTATTTGGGTTCTTATACCTACCACCCTTCTCCACCCCAATTCCTTCCAACACCCAACACCAGGTAGGACAGATAGAAGGTTAGTGGAGAGAGAGGTGTCAAGATCTTTTTAGACTTCTTCCTAAAATTATTATTTTAACATGCAGTTTCTGTATAGCTTTTATATATTTTTTCTAGTATACATTCCACAAATGAATTACTACTGCCAAAAATACAAAGCTCCTCATAATAACTGCCAATTTTCCTCTGTAAAGGTATGTTAGGAGTTTATATTTCAGCTTGCTCCTATGATAGCCTTTTGCTCCTTCATGGCCTCAATAACATCAGATATATCAAGTGTGATTTGCTTAGTCTTAAAACATTAGTTAAGGAATGTTACTGAAGAACTAAGAACTAAGTTTTAATTAGAGAAAGGTAACTTTCTGTTGCTTATGAAATCCTTCATACTCTCCGACGGGAAGATGGTAAAATGCGGAAGGGAGAGTAAAAGCTGGCAGGATATGGAAGCATTGTCAGTCGCATCATAATAGAGCTTTGTACTTCATAAAGCACTGTTCTCTCTCAAGCCATCCCAGGCTATCACTTCAGAAAACCCTCACGGCTCCTCCTCACACTTTTTCTTTCCTTATTCCATCAGCCAGAAGTCATTGGATCTGCAGCTCTCCCTTTGCGAGCTATCATTCAGTCGGAGCTGCTTTCTTTCAGTAGCCAGCTTCCGGTACAACAAGAAAATGGTCCATCTTCACTTGGCCCCCTAAAGGTATGTGGGTATCCATCCAGAAAGCCACAAGTATTTCCTGAGCATGAATTGTTGCCTGGCACTGAGAATACAGATGTGAACAAGAAGAGTAAGGTGGCCACAATTGAAGAACAGCAGAGTGCCTTGAAGGAAATAAATACAAACACTAGTATCTGGAGGAAATAGATGATGTTCAGACAAGCCCTCTCTAAGGAGCTGGTGTTTAAGGGGATACTTGAAGAAAAGAGCTCATGTAAAAAAAAGTCCTAAAGTGAGACTAATGGTTACCACAGGATAGCAAGCAAGAGTGGATGGTAGAAAATTGAGTCGTATTGCAGGTGAGGGTGAAAGTCGGATCTTTTTATGTCAAAGCAGTGTTTCAATTTTAGCCAAGAAAAAAACACCAAAGCACTAGAGTGACATGTTACTTTCATGTTAAAATATTTCTATGTGGAAGGTACTTTACAGGGAGTGAAGGGGAAGTGGAAGAAAAGAGGTACTACGTGATGACTTAGAGCAGATTTGGCAGGAACAAAGAAAAGCAGCAGGGGCCCCTGGTGGATCCCGAGGTAGGGTCCTGTCCCAGTGGTCAGCACCCGGATGTCTGTGACAGGATTTGAATATGTGGCTTCAATACAGCTTGGTTTGGTATCTCGTTGAGTTTTTTGGTTTGGTGTTGGAGACAGAATTAGCCCAAGGTGGACTAGAACTCATTAAGTAGTATAAGCTTCCTTTCAAACCTGCAATCCTACTGCCTCAGCCTCCTGAAAACTGGCCACCTTTCCCAACTCTGGTGAGTTTTTGAAATTTCCATACTCATACCCTGAAACATTCTCCTTGCTCCTAATCACCTAGAGAATCAAGTACAGAGCTCACTATATTATTCTTCCTTCTGCCTCCCCTGTCCCTACAAATAGAAAGTCAGACAAATCCAATACAGACATCTCTAACCCATAGCCCAGTGAGTACATGGAGCTAAGGATAACTGAATGTGACCCAACACAAAACATGAGGGGCTGTTTTTGTTTACGTTTTTGCAGTGTTTTTATAACTCAACTGCAGGGTTCTCAATCACAAATTTTATAGATGACATTCTGTGATGATGTTGAAAAATTGGACATGAATCACTGATGTGCCATGATGGTTCGTGCCACTTATCCCCAAACCCAACTTGTATTTTGAGACAGCATCTCCCTGTGTAGCCCAGGTTGGCCTAGAACTAATCCTTACGCAAATTTTCTTTCACACCTGCTTGGTTCATTCTTGACTATGAAGTCTGAGGGCAATAAATTGGATTGATGGGCTGGAGCTGGTTTCTGGCCTTGCTTTACACCAGTGGTTCTCAACCTGTGGGTCGTGACCCCTTGGGAGTTGAATGACCTTTTCACAGGGGTTGCACATTAGATGTTTACATTGTGGTTCATAACAGCAAAATTACAGTTATGAAGTAGCGAGGGAGTCACCATAACATTATTAAAGGTTGTATTAAAGGGTTACAGCGTTAGGAAGGTTGAGAAGCGCGCTGCATGGCAGGAGCTGAGAAGTACTAAACAAGATTGAAACTTGGCAGAGTAAAAGAGCTTGGCTGTGGAAAACAAGGTCTCATACGCATTCTGAAGTAAGTCATTGCTATAACCAGAGGCCATTTCTGTTCTTCAGATTCTTTTTTGAGACAGGATTTCTCTGTGAAGACTTGGCTGTCTTGGACTCACTTTGTAGAACAGGCTGGCCTCAAACTCATAAAGGTTCTCCTGCCTCTGCCTCCCCAAGTGCTGGGATTACAAGGGTGTGCCACCATGCCCAGCCAGATTCATTTCTTACCCTGCTCTTCCTGCCTTTGTTTTTGTTTTTAGGCAGGGTCTCATTGTAGCTGGCTCAAACTCACTCCTTTTTCTTTCTTTCTCTTCTCCCTCCATATATGCACAAATATGCAGTGTAAATGTATACACATGAACATTTTTTGAACTATTTGAGAATAAGCTATATCATATCTGTTTCTATGTTCCTTCACATGGATTCCATGTATTTATGGAAAACAATGTCATAGTATTCACTTTTTAAAAACAACATGTGTGATTTATTCTATCTATAACCTATACTCATTTCACCAATTGTGTCAATACTTTTTCCCTTTATAGTAATTTTTTATAATGAAGAATTAATTTTCATTTCTCTCCAACTCCCTTTAAATTAAAAGGATTCCATAGCCCTTCTTATTTCAGTATTTTAGTAATTTTTAACTTAAGCCAGTTATTTGTTTATAGACTGTCCCTCTCCTGGTTTACCTAAAATACCTAATTTTTTATTTTGCTTTGTGTTTTAAAACAAAGTTTCATTATATAGTATCAAACTTTTGTTTCTCTTTAATTAGTCTCAAACTCTTGATCCTCCTACCTCAGCTTCCCCACATCCAGGAATTACAAGTATGTTCTAACTAACTCAGCCTGAGTCATGTTTTTAAGAGAGTTGCAAAATGGTGATGTGTTTGGTGGTGGTTAGTCGGTTTTGTTTTTTGTTTTGGGACAGGGTCTCACTATGCAGTCCCAACTGTCCTGAACTCACTCTGTAAACCAGGCTGGCCTCAAACTCACAGAGATCCGCCTGCTTCTGCCTCGAAAGTGCTGGGATCAAAGGTGTATGCCATGATGCCTGGCTTAAAATGATGATTTCTAACTTGAGTTTCCCTGTATATTTCTTTTTCTGTTTTTTCTTCAGCGATTGGAAACAAAAGGGTGGAACTTGGAGCTTTGTGCCATTAGGCACATGTTCTACCACAGAACTACATCCAGCTCCCTGAGCATTTATTGATTAACATTATTCTGCATGATGATAAAGGAGCATTACTGTTCCTTTCCAGGTTAATTTTCAGTTAGTTTGGCCTCACAGGTTTTTGCTTGTTGTTCTCCGTTCGGTGGGGACCTGGATTTTGTTGGGGGCCTAGAACTCAGCTTCCAGTTGGAGAATGGAGTTCATTTCTCGCAGGGGTAGTGAGAGCACTTTAGGCCCTCACTTAGGCCCATGTGCTAAACCAGTTGTGCAAAAGGGTTTTAGAGTTTAGCTCTTTTAGAATGAGATTGCCAGTGGCAATGGAAAATTGGGCATTCCAAAGCCTGTGGCAATACCAAAGCTCTTGATTAAGCTTCTGTGCTGAATGAAAGCCCATGCCTGGTCAGCTTGCAGCCAAGATATAGGCCTGGTGAGGCCCAGGCCCAGCAAGTGGGCCAGAAGGCAGGCCCAGTGAGACGGGCCAGTGGGAAATGAATGTTGAATCTCAGGCAGTCATGATGGAAAGCTGATGGTATCATTCGGCCAGTCAGCAGCATGCACCCCCAGCACATTAGGGATTTATAAACCTTTGGGCAATGGGAGAAATTTTAAGGGTGAAAGTATTTGATTTGCTGGGGTCAGGGGGTCTGGGATACTTGATTTGCATGTAGTGGTACAGTGCATTAGCAGTAGCATGATCCTATCACAAGAAGGAAAACACAGTACTTTATTATCCTATGGGTAAAGGGAAAATCTCCAAGGACATTTGAAGGTCACTGCTGGACTAAGATCCTTAGCCAGGTGGGATCTAGCAATATCCAGATGCTTGGAATTCTAGGAATTCCAGATCTGGGGAAGACTTTTAGAACCCCGCTAAGAAAAGGGAGTCTGTCATCATAGAGTGAGCCAAATAAATGGCTATCCAGAGACATCAGACTCAAAGCTCATCCAGCAGAGACCCACACATTATTCAGTAGGTTATATAATCTCTTGCTGTTACTAATTCTGACTTAGCCGGTAGGAGCCTCTTCAGTCTGAGTCTGTGTCATTATACATGTCTCATCCTTTTCTTAGCATTTGTTTTGATTTCTTTTGATGATTTTTCCAGGTCATCATATACTAATAAATAATCTGCCTGGCTTTTGTCAGTCTGGAAAGCTGACATATATATGTCTATTAGTATTTGAGGATGGATGAATTCATTCTTTAATTTGCTGTCCGCTCCAGCTACAAAAATTCTGATTCCAGTTCTGCAAGACATTCTTACGGATGCTTCTTCTTATGGACGCTTCTCCTCTTGTGTTTTCCAGGTTACCATAGAGCTTGTTTTAGGCGGCAAGGATTTCACTGGCATCAATGCTAAGTTAAGTAGCGGCACCCAACATGCTCCACTTACTGCTTCTGTAAGTCCAGATGTGATACTGCCAGAAACAAGCCAGGACACCACCTGTACCAAAAATCCACACAACTTAAATCACATTCATGAGGAAACTGCAAAGAAAACACAGAGTTTAGTGTTTGCCCACACAGAGTCAGCAAGCCCTATTGCCCCCAGTTCTTCAGCGTTCATGGCTGGGCCACCCCAGACAAATGGGTCAGCAAAAGAAAATGCTTTACTGTTGCATGTACTGTTGATGGTGCCAGATGGGAAAGATTTTGTGTCTGGAGAATCAGAGAAACACCCACCATGCAATGTTTATTTAAATTGCAAGCTCTTCAGCACAGAAGAAGTCACCAGATCTGTCATCTCGTGGGGCACAACACAGCCTGTCTTTAATTTTTCTCAGGTAACTGTTTTGTGTCCATTACTGGTTTATGGGGGGAAGAGACAAATGTCTCCTAACTCATGATCCTGTCTTTAAGTGCTGAGTCTTCATACAGAAAGAAACTTTGGTAGCTATCTGATATGCCGTATTGATGGGAGGAGGTGAAGATACTGCCCAAAGTTTAAGGCTCTCTTTCTTTCTGTTGTCTCTCTTTGTTTACCACTCTTCTGTTTGCCCAAGTTCTAGGTTCTGTCCTTTCGGTTTCTTTTAAAACTTTGCCAGTTAAACTCCCCGCCTTTCTCTTATCTCCAAACTTTTTTTTTAAGTTATATATATTCTCATTTCTTCCTATTTTAATATCCATCCCTTGATTTCATTTTTCTGTAGAATTTAGTGATGCTTTTTTTTTTTTTTTTTTTGACACTGATGATTGAACCTGAGACCTCACACATGTTAGGCAAGCACTATACCACGGAGCTGCATCCCTAGCAAGCCACTCTGGTTTTCTTCCTGACTCGGCAGCTGATCAGTTTCGGTCTTCAGGCCAGGGAAAAACCTAGCTCATTTTCCTTAGGAAGGGTTGGGTATATCTGGCAGGCACCCCTCCATCAGGAAAGTAGAGGCCCGGCACATTCTCCCTTCTCTGTAGCTTTAACTGTTAGCCCCGCTTACTGCTCTTGCTGCACTCTTCTAGTCTCCTCTCCCATGGATACATGTATGCCCACTGCTTCAGCTTCAGTGAAGGTAACTTTCACATTTGTCCTTCTACGTAAATCAGACATCTCCCTCAAGGATCAGCTCTGATTGTCTGCTGGACATCAGCACCTCTAAAGCACTTTAGCATGCACCAGCTATCCAATAAGGATGTGCAAATGAAAGAATTCAAAGACGTCCTATCACTTGGGGTCCTCTTGCCACAATTATTAATTTGATAGACTATTCTTGGCTCTAGGTCCCTGGTTCACCTACCAGCTAGCTCATTCTAGAATAAATTTACATGGAAAATCCAAATGAAGAGCTGGCGTTGCTATTTGCTATAACACACAAGTTAAACAGATTTATTTTATTAGATGCTCTCCAGCCACTGGATTGGCAGCCCTTTGATAAAAGGTTCATTTTTTTCCAGACAGTAGTCATCCTTGTTGCAAACAACGTTTTCTGCAGGGTGGAGAGGGGGCTGTTGTTAAGAGTATGCAGTACTCTTGCGGAAGACCTGAGTTTGGTACCTAACACCCACATCCGGCAGCTCACAGTGGCCTGTAACTCCCAGGCCTCTGCTCTCCTGCACATATGTGCACACACACACACAGATAGTACTCACATACCCTTAATTGAAGACAATAAAAATATTTTTAAAGCACACACATCTTGCAATAGGATTTAAAAGTAGATCACCTTGCCTTAGGAAAGGTTGGGTAAGTTTGGTAGGCACCATATTTTACATGCCTGACAACCTTCTCTGCGTCCCTGCATGAATGCTGTCATCAGAAGGAACCCATTCTGGTTTGTATTTGTCTTTCATGTAGTAGTCTCTTAGAGCAGACTGTGTTTCTATGAGGGTACAGACTGCATTTTATTTTAATATCTTCAGCATAGTACTGTGTGTGGACGTAGAAGGCTTTCAGTAAATTCTTATTGAAGAAAGGTATAAATTGTTTTAGCTGTAGAAATTTTTTCCTGATTGTTCTCCCCAGATGATTCCTGTCTCTCTGTCTTCCAAATACCTGGAAAGACTTAAGAACAATGTGATGATAATTGAAACTTGGAACAAGGTGCGGAGCCCAGGACAGGACAAGCTGCTCGGGCTGGTGAAACTCCCCCTTCATCAGTTTTACATGTCATTCAAGTAAATAGGACCTTTTGGAGTATTCTTTATTTTGCATCTTTAACTTTATATAGACTGAAGTGGAATTCTTTGAGTATGCAAGCATGAATAGAATCCCTCAAAGGGCCTTTCTCAGTTATAGCTACTTCCTGCTCTTCTGTTGCAAAGTAGCCATACAGACCCTACTTTCCTGAGTCTCAGGTGTTTACTAAGAGCCTTAGGACTTTAAAGCATTTAACTTCATAGCAACCTCTGATGCAGGTGTAGGAGAATGAGATTCAAAGGAGTTACATTACTCGTTGCACACCTAGTAAATAGTGGAACAAGGGTTGGAACCGGATAGCCTGGCCCTCGCGTCCACTCTACTCAAAAGCTCTTCTGCCAAAGGTAGCCTTCCAGGCTAATGGTAGACTTCCCCATCATAAAATGGCAATATAGCAGCTGTCCTCAGGATTTATGTAACAGGTTGAGACTTGCTAATTATATGTGCATCTCTTTAATAACTGGTAAAACACTGATTAACTCGGTTATTTTTATTCATACAGATTTTGTAAGAGTTATTTTTATAAAATTGTGTTTATTTCTCAGTATATCTCTTGTCCCGGCTATCACCCAAAAATTTTGTACTCTATTATATTATTTGTTTATCAAGCTTTACAGCACAATACTAAGCAGTTTTAACTCCATTCTTAACCCTCTTAAAGTATTATTGTGTCCTCACGGCACACATCCCAGACATATTTGTACTTCCTGCCTTTTCTTGCCCAGCTGCTCTCTCTTGACATCTCCTGAACCTCTCCCAGTGGCCTGTATCCCCTACTTCCTCTTCTACCTTCTCCTCCCCTGGAGGGAAGGAAGTCCAGCACTCGTCTCTCCCCTGCTCAGTGATTTGCGGTAAGCTGCTTTATTGGCATATCAGGGGACAATTAGGGAGCAGAGTTTACACAACACTGAGAGGAGATTCTCAGAACAAGGACTACAACCAGACATGGTGGGTAGAGAAATCACCGTTTGAATTACACCATAACCTTATGCCTCTGTTTGCCTACATGCCTCTGTTTGATTCAGAGTCCAGGTTTCTAATTGCTTTAGCAGTGAGCAGCGTAGATCTATTGTAAACATACATTTTACCAACAGCACTTTCATGTGAGTTATCTCACTGTGCCTTCACTGCACTCTCAGGAGGTAGCATAATGATCCTGGTTTTATTACAAATGCAGAAAGTGGAATTCTCAAAAAACTTTCAGGATTCAGTGTCTCTTGCTTCTTTTCCTAATCTCTAAAATGAGGGTGATGCTGAGTCCCTGACTCATTTGTGCAGCAATTATGAGGATCTAGTGAGAGAGGCATGGAATAGGTAAGAACTTATGACGGGAACATTGAACCTAACCAGGCTGAGGAGGTACTGCTGGGTGACATGGTCGTCATCTGTTCTAGCCTTTCAGCTCGCACCACCACCACTATGTACACAGCTCACACATACACACACCACCTCTTTTTTCAGTTGTGAAATTCATCTGACTTGTATCCTTCCTTCACTTCCCTTCTTAGCTCATTAGATTCCATTATTTGTTGATCAAGTACAAAATAGTAGTAGCTACCAGTTTATGAGGATTTGCTGTGTACCGAGTACTGAGGCTGGCATTTTACATGGGCTTTCTCAGTTTAGTGCTAACAACCCTGTTGTGAGGACAATTCAGCAAGCCCCCTCTAAAGTACTGTTCCACTGCAGACACTGGACGTGGTGCCACCATGGCACAGAGATAAATTGGACACATTACCAGCCCTGTAATTACTGCTGATTGAATTTACCTGCCTTGTAATTTTAGTTTGGTAACTGACAGAATCTTTTATTTTTATTTTTAATTTATTAATTTACTTTTCTGGTTATTAGTCCATTTCTAAGAAGCTGAGAAAATGAGCCATTTAAGGATTCTGACATGACTGATGATTGTTATTTGCTCATTCACAATGTCTTACTGCCTAGAGACCCCAAGATTTCTCGCCTGCTGCTTGATGCCAAGTACCCAGTTGTTGCTGTCGACAGCTATATGCCTGTGATTGATGTGTTCTCAGGCCAACAAAATGGGAGTCTTCGAGTCTTTTTAGCCATGGGTTCTTCAGATCAGATAATGACGCTACAAAGATTAAAGAGTGAAGAAGGAACATTTCCTCCCTTCAGCCCTAGGCCAGCCCATTTCCTGGACCAGCCACCTGTAGCATCTGTTGCCATGGTAATGATCCAGCAAACTCTCATTTTCCCTTACACATTTAGTGAAACCATTACCCAGTGAAAAGGCTCCAGTAAACAGTATAACTTGCACGATAACACTTGCTTTATTTTATGTGAGGGAAGGGATGTGTACACACGTGTACTTTATCTGTGTAAGTGCTTGTGTGTGCATGCGTACAGCAGCCAGTACTTAAACTCAAATGTCATCTTTAGCAGCCTTCTACCGTGTGTGTGTGTGTGTGTGTGTGTGTGTGTGTGTGTTATATGTATGTAGGTACGTGCACAGGTTTGTTCAGGTAGAGGCCAGAGATCAGCACTGGGTGTTTTTCTCTATTGCTCTTTAATTTTCTAATAATTTTTTCATTTGATATATATGGCTGTTTTGCTTGCATGTACATCTGTGCATCATGTGTTTACCTGGTGCCAGAAAAGGTCCAAAGAAGTCATCAGACCTCTTGAGCTGGAGTTACAGACATTATGAGCTGTTGTGTGGGTGCTAAGAATCAAACCCTGACCTCTAGAAGAGCATCCAATGCTTTTAACTACTGAGCCATCACTCCAGCCCTCTCTACCTTGGTTTTTTTAAGACAGACTTTTTCAGTGGCCCTGGTACTCAACAATCAGGTTGACTAGCCAGTGAACAGGGTCCACCTGTCTCTGCCTCTTGAGCACTTGGATTACAACCACAGGCCCCCTAAGCTAGCTCTCCAGCCCCACAAACACTTGTTTTAAATCAGAGTTGTTGGTATTCTTCGCTTATATCTTAAATGGTCTTTATCTCCCTGTTGGCTCTTTGAATTTATAAGCAAAACCTAGGATTAGGGATGTAATTCATGATAAAGGCCTAACCTAGTATGCCGAGTACACAGCAGTTAGTGGAGTGCTTACCCAGCACTCACGAACCCCAGTGTTCTGTCACCAGGACTGCACAGAGCCAAGAGCGGCAGCACGCATCTGTAGTCCCAGCACCTGGAAGGTAGAAACGGGACTTAAACACTCATATCCTTGGCTATATAGTAAGTTCAAGGCCAACCTGGGCTGCTACATCAGAGTTTGTTTCAGAACACACATGTACACACACACATACACTCACACAAGCCTTTTGGAGCTAGAGAGATGGCTCAGTGATTAAGAGCACTTGCTGCTCTTGCAGAAGCCTCAGGTTCAGTTCCCAAAATGTACATCAGCTCACAAGTCCCATAACTCTGCTTCCAGATGATCCACCACCCTACACACATGTGGAGTGCATACATACTTAGATACCCATACACATAAAATATAAACAAATCTTTAATAACTTACCTAGTGTATAAAAGACTGGTTTTTATGTACCACAAAAAAGAAAATCTGTCTAGACAACCAAGGATTAATCCTCCAGGGTACTAAATTGTCTTAGGAGAGGCAGAGAGTGCACCCAGACACAGGGCTGTAAAACCTTACCTTGTTTGTTGATGAATCCATGTGGTAAAGTGACAGTGAAGTGCCTTGTTTTCACCAGTAACCAAGAATTTCCTACATTGCTGTGCAATTGAGAAAGCATATTGGCCCATATTTCAATATTTAATTTCATAACAGCTGCATACAGTGGGTTTTGTCATTTTTTTATGAGTGATAAAACAAAATCAAAGTCATGTTAATTGCCTGGGATAAATTGGGATTTTTGCTGACTGAAAATTACATAAAAAACAAAGATAAAGAAGAACCTGTAATATTCTCAGGTGTGTGACTCTCAGGTTGCAGCATAGACTCAGAAATCTATTCAATTCATAATGAAAGTTAGAGCGTGATTCTTAAGCGATGTTCATGTAGGAAATCCTTGGGAGATCTATCTGCCTGATATCTAAACATATAACTGTTAACATCTTATACTGTCTTTCATCCAGGTCAGCATCTGCAGGACCAAATTGTTAAGTTGCTCTAAGAACGTATGGCCAAATTTAGGTGCTGTCTGTCATGACTCTTAAGGGGGCTCCACTCTGCCACTTTTTTCCTCCATTGATCAAATTGTAATTTTTCTGTTTCGCAAAGGGAACTTTTGAACCAGTATTACTTACATATGTTTTTGCATTTCAAAACAAATAATGCAGTCTCCTGTAGATTTATTAGATTTGTAATTAGGATGTTATTTAAAACCTACAGTCCTGCTCTTACTTGAAGCCTAAATTCTTCCTTTGACATTTATGCTAACTGGTTGCTAGTATCTGCTGCGGCTGTGTAGAACATGGGCTGCAGGGTCAGGCAGCTTCTGACCTGGGCTGCAGTCACCATTCCTTTCGTTAAGCAGCCGAGACTAGGGAAGTACGGATTCAGTGCGTGGCTGTGGTAGAGAGTGAGCACGCAGGAGCGGGGTGAGGCCATGCCTGCAGCAGCCATGTGTCCAGTGCCTCTCCAAGGCTCAGCGTCACCCCAGCTTATTGAGAAGTAACCCTTAATACCTGCTTGTTCCACACACGAAGGAAGTGATGTCCTGTTCTGTGTCTCTGAGCACATCTGTGTTCTTAGGAACAACAGATGTTGAATTTTATCTCCTTTTCAGCATTTGTTGCAGCTGAAGTCATCTTTCTTTGTTCCGTTCATGCACTGAATCATACTTACAGACTTCGCAACATTGACTCAGTCTTGCAGCCTAGGGAAAGTCCTGCTTGTTCTCGTTACACTGAGCAGTTGTGAAAGTTGTGCATAGATTTCTATTAGGTCTTTTCATAGACAAGTGGGGGTATTCTAAACAGGTTCACCTTTAAAGCTCACCAGAATCTGTTTCTTTTCATAGCCAGAAAACCAGGGAAACCAATTGATGGAGCACCGCTTTGAGTTCCATGTGGTGATGGTTAAAGGACTCGTGCCCCTTCAGGCAACAGTGTGGGGAGAAGCAGACTGTTACGTCCAGTACTATTTCCCATTCCAAGACTTCCAACCCAGTGTGCTCCAAGGGCCTGACTTCCTTGAAAATGGTAGGCTGGAAGACCACATCTTCTCAGTTGTATTTGGTTCTTTTCCTGGGTGGATTTTTTGTTAGTTGTTCCCAGTATTACCTAGATAGTGACATAAGAGATAAATTTTTGTTTTGCTTTTTAACTAATTACTTTTTTGACAGTGTCATAGTATTCATAGTATGTTTTCATGTGCATTAACAACATGGGGTAATACACTCATACACTATACCTTTTCTTGATGTACTTTGCTGTTTGTGTTGAGTCAGAGAAGGCGCCAGGGTTTCCCTCATCTCTGGTGTTGGAAGGTGTGGGCAGGTTTCTCACGCAGTGTCTTCCAGGTATCTATGACCATTGCTTCAGCATTTCCACTGTGGAAACAAGTAGCAAAGCGTGGATCCATATTTATTTATTTTATGTATATGAACACTGTTTTAATGCACAGCAGAAGAGGGAATCAGATTTCATTACAGATGGTTGAACGCCACCATGTGGTTGCTGGGAATTGAATTCGGGACCTCTGAAAGAACAGCCAGCATTCTTAACTGCTGAGCCATCTCTCCAGCCTGGATTCATATAATTCTTTAATTTTGATACAATTCAGATTTAAAGAACACTTGTATAGTACAAAGAATTTCTGTGTACTCTTTCCCTAAACCTACCAGTTATTTACATGTTAGTTCTTATTTACGTGCTTATTTGCTTATGTGTGTGTGTGTGTGTGTGTGTGTGAGAGAGAGAGAGAGAGAGAGAGATTTTGTGGCAGTCATGCTTTACAAAGTCATTATGAATACATTAGGGGTTGAAGATGTGGGACCATTGTTTCTGAGGAACTAGTAATGTCTGCATACATAACTGCCTCATATAGATCATAATCATAACCCTTACAAGCTACTTTTCTGGGTAGACTTTAGTCTGTTTTTCTGCTAAAGAGAAAACAAACTTCAGGAACATTAGGTGACATGCCTGGATCTACCTCATTAACAAGTGTCAAGTTTAGGATTCCAACCCTGATAACCATGGTGCTACACATGTGTAATCCCAACACTTGGGAGGCAGAGTCAGGACGACTGAGAACTCACGGCCAGCTTGAGATACCTTATGAGAACCCCCATCTCAAGAAAAAAAAAAAAAAGACCTAGTAGACCCAGAGCCATAGTTTCTTTCACTATACTGCCCTCCCCTTTTCATCTCTGTCCATTCTGATCTCTCCAAGAACTAACTCAAGAAGGCAGGTCTTGCCTTGTTTGATCTCATCCAGTAGGAAGGAATATTCATCATTCTGCATGTCTGGCTACCAGGTGTTACCAATATTTTAGAGTTCAAAGAAGAGACTTATATGCAGAATATATTATAAACTCTTAAAACGGTTTTTAATAAACCAGGGCTCAGGATGTAGCCCAATTGGCAGAGAGCTTGCCTAGCATGCACAAAGGTCTAGGTTTGATCCTCAGCACCACATAAGTCAGACATGGTGATGCTCACACAGAATCCCAGCATTTGGGAGGTGGAAGATGGGGTTCAAAAGATCAGTGTCATCCTTGGCTGCATAGCAAGTTTGAAGATAGCCTAGGCTACATGAGATCTCAAAAAATTTTTTCTTGGGAAACTTAGACTGTAAGATCACATTCATGGACAGTCTGGACAACTTGATGTGAGACTGTCTCCGAATAGTCTGGTGTCAGAGCTCATCAGTTGATCACAGAGCCAGCATAGATAAGTCCCTGGGTTTAACAAAACAAAACTTGGCTAAGAGCTGAATAGAAATTTATCCAGGGATATACAAATAACTAATAAGCCCTTAGAAAAATACTATATTAGTCTGTTTTGGTGATAGAACAAAATAGAAAATAAAAGAGGTTATTTTAGTCAGTTTTAGAGGTGGCGTGTTCCCCATTGCTTTGGCCTTTACTGTGGCCCCCCTTGCCTGTGTCACAATGATGAATAAGCCAAATCAGAAAGCTGTGTGCTAGAAGGCCCAAACCCTTGGGGTTGTATCACTTTGTACCAGTTTACTCTTGGAAAGACCAATTTAGTCCCAAAGACTAGCAGTAATCTTTCTGAGAGAGGCCACCATGAGTGGCCTGAGCACTTCCCTCCAGAGCCTCCACCTCACAGCATAGCTGCACTAGAGGCTGCATCTCCAGCACTTGAGGTTTTGGGAAACAAATTATAGCCAAACACTGAGCATCATCAGTCTTTTAAGGAATGCAAATCAAACCCTTCTTGAAAACTCCTACTCACAGAGACTGGTATGATTGTGTAAAGGACTAATAACTATTTGAGAGGACATAGAAAATTTGAACCCTCATATACTATCCACCAGAAAAGGGATCTGATCAAGTTTGTCATGGTATGTACTGGACCAGAGCCACAGAGAAATGTTAGTTGAAAGATGCAGGTTGTAGCAGATCTGGGACTGACTTTAATACCTTCAAGGTATCCACATCCTCATCTGTGCTCTCACGAAGTACTTGAATACTATACATATATATATATGTCAATGTGCTGTAAATATAATGCATTCACTGATCGGTTAGATATTCTCAACTTCTTTTATTTCCCAAAGGAATTACTCTGAAGCCCTTCAGAACTTCAACCACACTGTGTGTCCCAGATCCCATCTTTAATAGCGAGCACCATCACACTCTCCTGTTGCCAACTGAAATTCCAGTGCAAAGGCTGCTGCTAAGTGCCTTCTCCTCCCAGGGACTGGTGCCTGGAGGTGGAGTCCAGTTTGAAATCTGGTGCAGGTACAGTATAGATAGCCCAGTCACCCGTCTCGGAAGGAAGTGCCTAGTTATAAGGCATCCTGCACTGGCAGTGTATCCAGCCAGTCCAGCCCCCGCCATGTACCACCAATCTAAAACAGCTGACCTCAAGGATAACCAGCTACTAAAACTGATCACTAGGGCAGACTGCGCTATTCATCCACCTAATTATTCCAGCTGGCATCGTGTGCTTTTGTGGTTTTCAGATACTATTACCCTAACGTAAGGGACCAGATGGTTGCAAAAGGAACCTTGCCATTATCAAGGATCTGTGCCATGGTAGCCATGCAGCGCCGTGAAGACATGGGAATGCAGAGCTTCAGCCTCCCGTTAACCCCCAGACTTGAGAGCAGCACAGAGTTGCAGAGCCAGTCGTCAGGTGACTGCAGACTTGCTATGATTTTCCTTTTCAAAGTCAGTGTATAGAAATATCCTATTTCTTCTGAATTAATGAGTCTTCACTTTAGGGGCTTTTACCTTTTTGAGTCTCTGATGAGAACTATGAGTCTCACCCTCTCTTAGAAAGATGAGTGTAGAATATATATTGCAATGTTTGACGTAATTTTAGGAAACTCACAGTTCTGTGGACTCTGTATAAATGCTGCTTGTCTCATTTTACCTTGAAATCTTAAGCATTTAAAAAGCCTTTATAGTATAAATGCTAAGTACTTTTTAGGTGCACTAGAAAATTATTCTAAGCCAACGTGAGCATAAGTGGAGTTGTTGGGATAGAATTAGCTTGGATTGGAAATTGACTGTAAGGGAGAAGGTTTAAAAAAACCTTTGTTGATGTGTGTGTGCACACATGTGAGGAGAGAACATTTGTGGGAGTTAAGATTATTTACGAGTATTCATACTTTGCCTATCCATATGTATCTGTGCCATATGCGTGCACTGCCCTCAGAAATCAGAAGAGGGCATCAGATCATCTGAAACTAGAATTACAGGCAGTTGTGAGCCTCCACATGGGTCTAAGAACTGAACTTGGGTCCTCTGCAAGGGCAACAAATGCTGAACCATCTCTCCAGCCCCAAGAGAAAGTTAAATTAAGGCTAGCAAGATGGCCCAGCATCTGCTGCTAAGTCTGATAGCCTGAGTCAGTCCCCAGGAACTACTTGGTAGAAGGAGAAAACCAACTCCCACAAGTTGTCCTCTGACTTCCACACTTAACCACTCCTCACCCCAGATAGGTAGGTAGGTAAGTAGGTAGGTGGGTGGGTGGGTGGATGATGGATGATAGATGGACAGACAGGCAGATGATAGATAGATAGATAGATAGATAGATAGATAGATAGATAGATAGATAGATAGATAGATAGATAGATAGATATAGAGCTCCAAAGAGCGTAACAAGAATTTAGTTAGCACTTTAAATAGAATTACAAGCTGATGGTTTCCAGAAAGGCAATCCATCCTGCAAGATTATCAAAATTAGCTTTCTAAGCCAAATTACTGTGATACTTGTCAACAGAGTATCTGCCAAACCAAAAGTTTTATCTTGCCTTAATTAAGATTGAGTTGTTCCTTCTGCGCGCCCGTGATTCGGCTTCTTGAGTTCCCCCTTAAAGCTGTCTTTGAATGAGGCTGCAGTATGGAAGACTTTCAGAAAAGACGACATGTGGTTACAGGATACACAATACACATTTCCCAGACTGCGGACAGGTCTTTTCTGTCACTCACTGTGATTGCAGCCAGCCTTCTCCTGCTGCCCCGGCTAGGAGCGCCTTCCCGCTAACCTGGTAGTCTTTTTCTTCCTCTTCTCATTCATCAGGTTTGCTGGATGTGGGTGTGAGGTACCTGCGTAGTCCAAGAACAACAGAGGGAGTTCTTGCTGCCCGAGCTGTCTCCATCTCAGTCCAGATTATCAGAGCCTGTGGTCTGCAGGCGGCAGCCAAGTAAGTCCACCTAGAAAAGTGCTTTTTAAACCTTCCTGTGCTGCAGTCAGCACCACATCATGCTCCCGTGTGGGTGGCTGGCTAAGACCTCCCTGTGCTATGGTCTACAGCATGGCACTCCCGCGTGGGTGAAAATGCTCCATTTCACTAACCATGACTTTCCGTTAAAGCCTTTCAGAATTTCATCACTGAAATTGCAGACTCTTGGCACTGTCACTGTGAATCTGCTTTGTCACGTTGCAGCAACTGTGTGTTCTCCCCTCTTCAGCCCCCTACTGCCATGGTTATGCTCTGCACACTGAAACCGTGCTGTGTGCTTGCTGCATGTCCTTCATAAACTTGTGATCACATATGCCCATCTCTGAGTATCACTCCTGTTTTTCCATCTTGTACCCTTCCGTCTGTTCTCAATATAATGACCTGTTAAAACTAACTCCAACCATGACCATGTGTCTACTAAAAGAAAGCCACAGTCTTTGCAGTTTGTAAGGTTTCTGTTATCTTTGGAATCTCTGCTTCTTCCACTCCAATCACTGGCCCACTGTTGCTTCTCCACACATTAAGTTCGTTTCCCCGCTCAGGTCCATTGTCTTGCTGTTTATTTGCCCAGTCTCTCTCTGTAGAGGAACTGTGTGGCTGCCTCCTTCAGGTCTTTGCTGTTGTTTCTCTTGGCCTTAAACATTCTTCTTCTTAGCTGTTTAAACTCTTAGTTCCTTAATGATTTTGTAGCATCTCTACAGCCCTCCCTTACTTTTAGCACCTGGGTAGTAACACATGCTGCTCTGTCTCTATTGGGCATACATTTTCCCACACTAGACTGTCAGTTCCTCTAGTTAGACACTTGCTGAAATCTTCTGCATCCCACATGCCACATGGATGAGCTCTAGCAGCAATGGGCAGTAACAGAAGTAGCTCAGGCTCCTGCCTTGAACTAGCTCACTTCAGAAATGACTTCAGGAAGAAGGCAAGTTCTCACCAACTCTTCTCTTTTCGTGACTGAGTCAGATTGTTCACCTTGAACTTTACTGGGTTACTGCCCATGTGACAGCTGATAAAGTAAACCACTCCTTACTAAACTCTCCAAGTAGACTTTCAGTAAGTATCCAGTGGCATCCTAGTGTTTGTTAAAATACTTTTGGGGGCAGCAGAATGGCTCAGTGGGTTAAAGCATTTGTTGCCAAGCCTTGATCTGAATTCAGTCCCTGGGATACACCATATGGAAGGAGAGAACCAACTCATCCAAGTTATACTCTGACCTCCATGAGTGTACACACAAAAATAAATGAAAATGTGCTAAAAATGCGCAATATTTTAGATTTTGCACGCGCGCCTGCGTGCACCCACCATGTGCATTCAAGTACCAGTGGAGAAGAAGGTATCTGAACTTCTTATAGGCAGTTGTGGGTCACTCAATGTGAGTGCCAGGAACAGAACCAGGGTTCTCTCAATAAAAGCAGCAAGTGCTCCTAATTGCTGAGCCTTTTTGACCCCAAATATCCAAGCAATAAAATTGGTAATACTAATCTGCCAATAACAAAAGACACTAAGGGCATTGCACCAAGATTACAGGAATCAATTTCATTGAACAAATTGGGTTTACTGCTCATTGCGATGGCAGGAAGCAAACACCAGGGGGAAGCAGAGAATGACTTAGTAAGAAGGTGCCACCCAGGGCTTGGAGCATCCAGCTGGGAGTCCCTCTTCTGGGAAAGGGCAAAAAGGACCATGACTTTACTGCATTGCTTTTTCAGTAAGTTTTATCCAGAAGGAGGGAAGGCAAGACTAGAGTTAAAGTTGAGCTTGTTATGCTACAAAGGCCGCCCTAGTCTAAGCAGGAGTGTTAGGTTCACAGAGTGATCTTGCTATAGTGTATTCTAAAACAAAATTGTAAAAAAAAAAAAAAAAAAAAAAAGTCTAGTTTTTGTCTCACTTTATCACGATGACAGGGTAACCTTGTGTCCAGCCCTTCAGGGCGATCTTTACTCCCTACATTAAAACTTTTAAGTTTCCCATTGTAGGTAGCAGTAGTCTCCCAGTTTTAACTGAGCATTTTAACTTAAAAGTTAGTTTATTTTCAAATTGTGTGCTTTTTATGTATAAATTATCTTCAGGTACTTCTATATTAATATGCTAAATACATTATGAAATGTGTTACAGAATAGGGAAACTAATACATATGATAACAAGTTTTAATGTCAGTATCTACTCCTCTTTAGGACCAGTCCGTGCAAATATGCTGTTGTCAGACCTAAGTTACTAAAAAGGTACATTGTGAGCTAGTGCAGTGGCGCATGCCATTAGTCACAGCACGCAGGGAGGCAGAGGCAGGTGGATCACTGTGAGTTCGAGGCCAGTCTGTTTTACAGAGAGAGTCCAGGACACCAAGGCTACACAGAGAAACCCTGTCTCGGGAAAGAGAAAGAAAGCATGTTGTGGCACTGCCGGAAGCCTAGATAGGGAAGTTGATGAGCATTCTGGGATCTTGGGACAGTAGAAGAACTATTTCCTGGGCGTGCAAGCTGAGTTCTCATAAAAGCTGTGGTCTCTTCTCATTTTCTGTCTTGTTCCCACAGGGCCTTGGCTGAGCAGGAACCCGCTCTACAGTTCAGTGCCACCGTCGGAGTCAATGCTTCTGTCACCACTCATCTCTCCTTCCTGCCCAAGGGGGAACAGCGCCGAACCCGCCCTGTGGCCTGTTCTTTCTGCCCTGAGTTCTCCCATCACATTGAGTTTCCATGCAGCCTAGTGACTCAGCACTGTAGTGGAGAAGCCTGTTTTCTGGCAGAGCTATTAGAGTTTGCAGAAATTATTTTTGCTATCTATCATGAAAATACCAAGTCAGGTAAGCACCAAATGGCTCATCACCCTCAGACTCAAATGGGGCTCTGTTTTGGATGGCAAATTCCTTCCAGGAGATAGCTTGAAAAGTTGAGAAACAGGACTCATAATCTTTACAACTTCTAAAGGACATAGCAAAAATGAGCACATGAAATGTGTATGAAAGAATATAAAGGGAAACAGCAATTGTGTTCAAATGTTAATGGCAAACTCTAAATGAAGAATGGATGCATGCTCATTGTGAGTTCTGTGCTCCTTTCCCATGTACGTGAAAAGGAAAATTTGGTTCAAAAGTCTGAAGGACATTTGGACTCTGAGGTGTAAGCAGTATAATCCCTAATGCATCAGTTCAGCCCTGACTCATGGATAGAAGTGAAGTGTTCTAGGAGTATGCGGTAAACAGGCTTCAGTAACGACTCATTTTTGCTTCATTTAACAGTCAGTGATATAGTCAGCATCCAGACATGCAAGGATTATCTGCTTGGAGTAGTAAAGGTTCCAACCAAAGATCTGCTGGTCAAGAGTTCTGGTAAGGATCCTGAGTAATCACATGCTAATCTGCTCTCGATGAGCTGATCTTGTCTCGCTCCCATGCAAAATATACAAGGAAGCCTGCCCCTAAGACATGCTGTGAACTCACCAGGTACCTCACAGTTCTCTGAGGCATTCGAAGGCCTGTCCCAGTCACAGGGGCTATGCTCACGGTACTTTAGGAAAGACGGTGATGTGATGAGAAGACAGTGGCAGTACCTCTGCATACATAGTGTGTTGTAACATACTTCCACAGGTTTGTTTGAGCCCCACGATAAACCTCAGCATACAGAGGCCCTATTTTCATCTGGCAGATAAGAAGTTGAGCTCAAAGAAGTTATTTGCCAAAACCTCATAGCTATTGAGTAGCAGAATTTGAAATCTCGTAAGCATCTACCCATTATTTCCACTCTCCTGTCCTCCACTACAAATGGAATAAAGATGACCACATGAAGTCCTGAACAGACAGATGCAGCTTGGAACAGGACCCCAGAATACTTGACTTGTTCCATTCCCTTTCTGTGCACTCACAATACCATGGTAACATTTCATATTTCTATAACACTTCTCTTTAAAGCACTTCCTCAACCATTGTTTCATTTAGCAATTATAACGGCTTCAGTAAATAAGATCAGTGTGAATTTTCCCATGTGTGCCATATAGAAATGAGAATTATGACTTCTATAATGACTTATCCAGAATAAACCACTAGTTTGGAGTGTAACCCAAAGGAAGAACTCAGATCTTTCAATTCCTAGCCTTATTCTTCCTATCTAATCTCATTGCCTTTCAGTGGTCAGAGAAAGATCCCAACTCATTCTGTGTGTGTGTTTCTACAGCATTGGGCCAGGGGAATGGGAAACTGAGATATAAAGAGCATGTGTGTTTTTCTCTTTGAAGGCAGTGATTGGAAATCTTTTCTTATTCCCATAAGGAATCACAGGATGGTACCCTGTCATTTTACCAGAAGATGAAGGCCTGCCTCAGCACCTGGAGGTCATGCAGAAGATCGTAGGAGGTTTGGAGATTGCTGTTTCCTTCACTCATCCTGGAGATAGAGAGCGGGTATTGGAAGCCGCTGAGCTGCTGGGCTGGAGCTCTGAGAATAGCCTGAAGGATCTTGTCAAGATGGAAGAAGAGGTGCCAGTCACTGTCACCATCTCCACCCCAAGACTCTGGCTTCCTTTACACTGTGTGCTGCTTGCTGGCCATAAGAACATTCATAAGAATACATATTGCTACCTTCGCTACAAGCTGTACAGTCAAGAAGCCTTTTGGACCCCTCTCAGGAAACCTAAGGAGTCTGCAAAGAAAGACCAGGTCCTGGTTATTTTCAAGGCATCCAAAAGAGCAGAAGTCACTCGGAACCAGTCACTGCTTTGGTACTTCAGGGAGAAGAAGTTAGAAGTCCAAGTGTGGCGAGCATATGGCAACGATAGTTTAGAGAGGCCACACAATACTGACAGCTGGATTGGCTCAGCCTATGTAGACCTGTCCAGACTCGGGGGAAGATCACCAAGGACACTAACTGTCAGTGGTGAGTGAAGTTTCAGGTCTGACTCATTGTTTGAGCACCTTCTCTGGACCTGAAGTCATCAGGTTTGTGCTTGTAATGTGGCGCCTAAATTATTGTAAGCAGCAGCTAGCATGTATAGAAGGAGGTTGAGTACATTTCAGGGACTGCCTATAGCACCTAGTTTATGTGCTACATTGAGAAGAATACCTGCCAGCCGAGGATATCCTTTTCTCTGGCTCGTTCTCAGGATGTGCATCTTTTCTGGGGAGCACCTCTTAGAGCTGTATGGAAAAGCTGCATGGATCTAAACTGATTCAACGGCAGAAAGACAAAGTTAAATTTTGCAAGCAGCGCACTGCATACATTTATTTTAAACGTTCGTCTGGTGCTTAATGCATGCACTTGGCCTGGGAATTGAGATGAGTTAGTTCCTAGCCTAATTGTGTCTATATTCTAATCCAGTAGAATACAACTGTGAACAATGAACATGAAGCGTAAGAACCAAAAATCTGTCAGTGGTACAGTGGAACTATGAGGGCTCTTGGTCCTTAAGGTTGATTAAAGGACAGAATCTCAACCGGAGTGATGGTGCAAAGGATTTAGGAGAAAACAATGGAAAGGGGGAAAGAAAGGTGTTTTGTTTCTTTCTTTTTGTTTGAGACAGGGTCTGTCTGCATAGCCCTGGCTGTTATGGAACTCACTTTGTGGACCAGTCTGGCCTCAAACTCAAAGGTCTACCTGCCTCTGCTTCCGGAGTACTGGGATTAAAGGTGTGCACTTCCAAACCCAGCTAACAAAGAGGAGGAATGAATGTAAAGGCAGAGAGGCATGAAGCGGTTAACTGTATTGCAGATGCTCTGAGTCCCCTGTGCACAGATTTACAAAGCACTGTGATAAAGCCAGAACAATGCCCAAGATAACTAGTCCCATCAAGGCAGAAGTATTTGTCCGGTCTTCCAAGAGCTAGGACAAGTTATTACAATGGGTTCTGGAACGAGAAGTCAGAGCTCTGCATTCTAGAAAAGTGAGTCTAGTGACTGGCATAAATTGAATTAGCCAACTAAGTATTTTTTTGGTGTTTTTTTGAGTCGTGTATCACATAGCCCAAGGTTGCCTCAAATTCACTATGTATCCAAGGGTGACCTTGAACTCCAGCTCTTCCTGCCTCTACTGCTAGAATGCTGGGGTTACAAGTGTGGCCCGCCATATCTTACTTATGTGGTACTGAGCGTCAAACCCAGGGCTTCTTGTAAGCCTCTTGTAATTGCAGTTAAAGAAATAAGGTCATGACCCTGTCTTTCTTCTGTTCTGTTTTGTTTTTCTTGCTTTTTTTGTTGGAATGTGGTTTTGTTTTGGGTTTTGATTTTGTTTTTGCTTGCTTGCTTGGTGTTTTTTAAACAAGGTCTCATGATACACTCTAGATTGTCATAGAATTTGTGATATATCTCAAACTGGCCTTGAACTCAAAATCTTTCTGCTTCAGCTTTTCAAGTGCTACAATTATAGGTATATGGCCCTAACCCTTTTGTTGGGCAGATGGCCCGATCTAAAAAAGAAGAAATGAGTGAGTTTGGATGATTATCCAAATTCATTGGTTCTTTTTACACCCAGCAGATATAAGTCTGTCCCTATGAAGTGTCTCATCAAATGCTACATGCCCTATTTTATCTAGGCCAGTTCAGGTCACTTTATAGAAACTAGAGAAAGTCTTTGAAGTGAGCCAGGCTCTCTTGAACTAACTTTTTTTTCTAAGATAGGCTTTTAACTTCACTGCTGAAGAAAATAGAAAATGGGACACAGAATATAGGTCAAGGGTCAGAATTCCATCACAAATCCCTCCTTTTTACTGTTTCCAAAGAGGCTATTGAACTTTTCAGATTGTGTGTGTCTATCATATCCCAGTAGTTTAAGGCTTATATCCACTTGTACAAAAGCCTTAGATGTTTGATGTGTTTCTTAAATGTGTCAGTCCACATCCACTCAGCCAGGCAACCTGTTTCCATCTACTGTTTAAACTTTCTGAGGGTAGGGACCCACTGAGTTGCATGTGGGCATCATCCCTCTATAGTGACTCATTTTCTACTTTTGAGAGCCATGAGATCTTTGTGTCAAGAAGAAAAAGAGCTATAAAGAGACAAAAAAAAAAAAAATCTGTCTTATTGCCAGCTATGACAGGTAACATCATTTTTCTCAAATAGGGTTAAATCTAGTAAAGCAGACCTTGAGATTCAGAAAAAAGCTATTGATGACTTCTACTATAGGTACAATCTCATTTCAAGATCCAGCAAGTCAGTGAAGTTCAAATCCACTGAGAATTGGAGAATGACCCCAACAGGCTCATTGGCCTATTGAAATTCTGGTGCAGAAAGGACTCCGCTAGCTGTCACCTCCTGCTTTCCCCCAATGGATCCTTGGGGATGTTGCCAGATCATTCTCAGATGGTAAAAGAGGCTGATATGAGCAATGGCTAGCTTCCAGTGGGGAGACATCTAAGTGGGGACCTGTATGCATGCAGAAGAGAAGATGGGTTCCTCTTGCCTTTACCTAGTTTTCCCTGGTGTGTGAATTCTGTCTTCTAGCTACACTGCCTGGCCTGCAAAGCATTTGGTTCTGGCTTCAAATCAGAAATGTCACCATTTGCTACTATTGGATGTTATTGGACATAGTAGGGGCAAGGACAAAATGTTTCTATATACCAACTTCAGATTCATTTTGCAAATAGGCGTATTGAGACCTGTGGTCCTGTCACAGCAGAGAGGCCCATAAGCACCCTCTGAGTTATTTTCTCTCACCCGGGCATATTTGCCTCCATTCTCTTGCAGGTGTGTATCCTCTGTTTGGAAGAAATGCTTCTGACCTCTCTGGAGCTGCTTTGCGCATTCATGTGGTTCTTTCCCCTCTCTCTGCACACACTGAGCCCACTCGTGAGCAGGATTCCATGGACTGCAGCAGCCACAGTGAGTCTGAGCAGCTCCCCAGAAAGGACAATGAGCTCCAGCTGTCTCCACCCTGTGTCCTCCAGAAGTCTCCTGCCTCCACCCAGGTCTACTGCACCAGCCCTGCAGCAAAAGCATGCCTCGCCCAGGAGGGCCCTCCTGAGTTGGATGGGACTTTTGCAGTCAGTATCCTGGTAGAAAGAGCGATGCACTTGAGCTTGAAAGGTATGCGCTGCACACTTTCCCTAGGTGTCCAGGTCCTCAGGGCACTCTCTGTCTTCACAGAGCTTTAAGATTACGCCAAGACCTACAAGGATAGTTAATTATCTTAGTCGATAGTTATAGAAGTAACATGAAAGCCTCTCTGATGTTAAAGCCGACTTTGTCAATTGTATAAACACTGCAGATCCTAAATTCCTGACCCGAAAGCCAGGTGTCAACCTCAGTGCTTCTCTTTCCTTGTCCATCATCCAGTCTCCACATCAAATAAATAGTTCTATTTTTAAATTCCTCACAGCTCTCCTCCTCCTCCTCCATTCTACCCACTTAGGTCCTCAGTATATACCCAGGACTGGGGCTTCTTGGCACTGGTCTGCATGCCCCCAGGAGATTCATTAGGAATACTGTTGTGATACTGGAGAGGAAAAAAAAAGATCTATTAAGAACAGTGCCTGCATTGTTGACAGCCCTAGAAATCAGCATCTCTGTGTCATTTAGTATCTCAATATCATTTTATTCTTACCAGTTCTTTAAACTTATAGCACTTGTCAGATAGTTCTTATCAATAAAATATATACTTTCATATCACAAAGTTCTAAGTTTTGGTAGCTCCCAGAATAATTGGATTTCTTTATGGGTTTTGCATTACGTGTTTTTAAAGAAACACTATTAAATGAAGAGGCCCAAACACTTCACCAAACTGTGAAGGAGTCTCCAGAAAACTACCTCCTCCCTTACCTTGCTCAGCCTTGCATCCACACTAAGATTTGCACTTTGCTCTCACCTTTTCTCTTTATGCTGCTCACTCCAGCTCCACTCCCAAGGCTTAGATCTAGCATTACGGTATACCAGAAGGCTGCCTGATGTAAGGCTTCCTCCTGTCTGTTCTCTCAGCACATTTCTGATTGTCACAGCATTGGCCAAATGGTACTGACATTTTTCCCATGTTTTCCTTCTCTTCTAAATAACCTTTCTCAAGAGTAAAGAACTTGTATTATTCACCATGTATTCATTCACTTAGCAGCAAGATGAACAGTGGGGTTTGTAAATTAAACTTTTATTTTCCTGCTTCAGTTGTCATCTTATAGGCTTACTAGCCTATGAGCTTATTAGCCTCCATCAGCTAACCTCGGCCTACTCCTGGAAGCTTCTACCCTCTGCACAATCTAACCTAGGCCTAAAATGTTTTCAGCCTCTGAGACTTACTGCTGAATAAGCTCCCCTTACTTGTTCTTACTGAGCTCTGGGCTGGCTGGTTCAGCTCAGTTGTTCTGGCTTAAACTCATCTCCAAGCTGACTGATTCAGTCTGGCTTTTCTCTCGGCCCCAGAATTGTTCTGCTTGGCCTCAAACTAACTTCAGCAATCCTTTCTATTCTTCTGGCTCCTCATTCTCTGGCCTTGGCACTCAGACCTGCTTGTCTGTGTTTCCTGGATTAAGGCATGTTTATGTTCCAGCCAGGTCACACAGATCTTGAAGTTCTTTAGATGTGATTTTTTGCCAGAACAACATGTTCTGAATTAACATTCCTTTACAAGGGTTTGCTGTATAGTAAGCACTGTCCTAGTGCCAGGGATAGAGCAGCAAGCAGAGTAAACAGTCATGTGTTTTATCCCCTGTGATCAAGTCCCTGACAAACAGCTAGAAAAGGAAAGACTTCTCATAGTTTTAAAAGTTCAGTCATGGCTCCTTGGCCATGGTGAGCAGAGCATGTGGCATGGGCTTTTCTTCAGTTCTTGGCAGAAAATGCAAAGAAAATGGGAAAGAGGAGCTTACATAGAACACCTATAGCCCTCATGGGCACACACACTATCCCACCCCCACACACACTTTCTCCAGCTAGGCCAAACATCCAAAAATAGTACCACGCACTGTGGGTGGGCCAAGCACATGAGCCTTTGGGAGAGGCTCAGTCTCAAACCCTGACAGCTCTGCCCTGGTTGTTGCTTCCAGTGCTCTGCTCCAAAGTCTCTCTCATTCTACTACTGAGACTGTCTTGGGTGGCCAGAAGTCTGACCATGTCCCTCCATCAGTTCAAGTACTTGATTGTTTTTATGCACATGCAAACCTGATAACAGCACACCAAGTCCTGCCCACCTGTCCCGTCTGCCAACTTCATTTCTCGGTGTGTTCACTTACAGTCAACAACGTGTTTGTACAGGACTGTTAAGCCTCGAGACTGTCAGGCCTTACCCTGTTTTTTTCTGCTGAAAATGACTTCTTTTTTCTCTCATTTGTCGGACTTGCTCCCTCTCCTTACAAGAGTGGGCTAGAGCGATGCCAACACTCTGACTCCTACCTTGTCACACCTATTAGCAATACACCTGTCTCTGTGCACCCACAGCTGTCCGGCACCAGCACCAGCACCACACTTTCATGAGTCATAGTGTTGTGCACTAAATACTGTCTCTGGTTCTAGTCCTTGGGTCAAGGAGTTTGTTATGTGTTTCTGTGTCCCAACATCCTGACTCTCATGATGCAGCTAGGCAAATATAATCTCCTGCTCTGTGCGTGGCCTCTCATATTTCTGGCTGAGTTAACAACTTGTAAATCACTTGTTACTTGGCCTCTTGTAATAGTCAGGTCATGACATATCAGGGTAGACAGCTGACCAAGAGATTTCATTTGTCCTCAGAGAGCTACTCTTGTGGTGTTGCTCACATGTAGTCCTCTCACCCATGAACCTGTGTGCATCCGCCAGGTGGGAGAAGTGCAGACCTGCAGCCTGTCTTTGACATTTGCCCTCTCCATGGTGGCAAGATAGGGCTCCAGAATGGGAATTGGAGGGCCTTGTCTGGCCTAGCTGGGTCACAACTGCTTTGTGACTTTAAGCAAACCCACTTCTCATTTTCTCAACTACCAAATGTGATGACCATGCAAGTTCATCACAGAGATGCTCTTCCACTGCCGTCTTCTAAGAGCATGGGGCTGAGGAGGCATACTGTGCAAGTCCCGTATGTGCTTCAGCGTCATGTTGGATTTGCTCCTGCCTCCAACAGCACGCTCACTCTGAAGTTTCAAAACCTTGGAATGAATGTTGTGTTGTGTTTTGTTTTGTTTTGTTTTGTTTTGTTTTGTTTTGTTTGTACAAAGCATCATGCTGATGGTTTACAGACAACCCTAAAGCTTACACATGGAGCAGTTGGAAATTTTCCATGGTGCCCCCTGGAGTAGTGGTTCTGAAGCTATAAGCACATTTGTTACAAAAATCTCTCAAAGCTACTTCTTTGAGACCAGTATGGTGGCACATGCCTTCAGTCATAGCCACTTGGGAGGTAGAGGCAAGAGGGTTGCTTGGTTTCAGGAGTTCGGAGCCAGCATGATCAACACAGTAAGAGCCTGTGTGAAAGGTAGGGAAAGTCAGCTTTAATAATCTCACACAAGACAGGCATCTCCAGCCCTGTGTTAGAAATGAGTTGGAAAGCAAAGATAAAGTGCTTTGAAATGATGTGAGCTACAGCTGGGGAGTAGATGTTATTGTCTGTCTGTCTGTCTCCTTGGATCAAGAACCAAATCTGGCTCAAGTTGTGCACCTTTAGCACAGAAATGTCAATTAATGCTGACTTCAAAGAGCCAGACAACTTTTTTATTTTTCATTTTTAATTTATTTTGTGTGTGTATGTTATGTCCGTGTGTGTGTGTGTGCACGTGTCACAGTGCATGCACCTGTACAGGTCAGAGGACTTTGGGGAAGCGTCAGTGAGGCAGGGTGTCTCCTTGTTCTGGTTGCTGCTCTGTACTGTGCTCCAGGCTGCTCTGTGCTGTGCTCCAGGATTCTCTATAGTGTGCTCCAGGCTGCTCTGTGGTGTGCTCCAGGTTGGCTGGTCCATGAACTTTGCATGGTCCATCTCACTGGAGGAGTGCTGAGAATATTTGCAGTACAACTCTGGTCATCAGGCTTGTGGAGCTAGTTTTATGCCTGCTGAGCCATCTCTCCATCCCTGGACTAAATATTTTTAACATACAAAACTGGCCTCTGAAAGGGTTTCACTGGCTCATATTAGGAGTGTAAGCTCTTAACTAGAGGGAATTAGAACTATTACAATGGGAAACCCTGGAGAAGGAGTCAGCCATTCATGGCTGGTTCTTCTATTTGCTAGCGTACCAGAAGTGTGATAAGCCAGCCACTTGGCTTCCCTGACCACCCTGCCTTGCCTTATTTGTGACACTGGAAGAGTCACTTATCTTAGTGATTTTTCAGAGCTGTCATCAGCATGAGTTTAGTGTATAATAAAACAGTTTATAAACTGTTATCCAAATATGAATTAATCTCACTGAAATGCACAAAATACTTTTCATACCTGAAATGCTGGAAATGGATTGAAGAGGTTGAATGTTACAAAGCTGGTTCACTTCAGTCTTCAGCTGGTCTCAATGTGTGTGTCAACGCTACTGGAGGTGTACTGAGTTTCTTCTGAACTGCCTTAAAAATGTTTCAGAGCCTCACTCTCTCCAGAAACATAAACAAGCCCCAGATGAGTTCCTGCCCACAATGGGAAAGTTGGGGAACCTGACAGACCTGAGTTGCCCAGCTGATGTCTTTATCGCTGACCGTTTGGCTAAAGCTCAAAAATTTCTCTAAGGTCAAAACAGTAGTTTCATTTCAAGACTTCTACAAATAGTAGCTTCAAAAGTAAAACTCAGGATGGACCTGGCAGCAGTGGCATGAGACAGATCAGAGAATATTTGTGTACATCTAGAATTAGAATTTTATTATGGGAAGTGATTTGAGAGCATGTGTCCAGAGAAGAAACATGAGCTCAGGGAGCCAGAGTGAAATGGCAGTAGTGGAAAGGTCACTGGTGAGCCAGGCTTGGTGGCATGTGCCCATAATCCCAGTGCTAAGGAGGCTGAGGCAGGGGGACCATGAATTGAGGTAAGCCTGACTGCACAGTAGGAAGGGAAGAAAAAGGAAAGAAGACATGAAAACATGTCAAATCGAAAGAGTAGCTCAAGCAAGGACTGAAGGTAAGAGCTAGAGACGGTCCTGCTCACACACAGCGAGGCCCCTTCCAGTACTCTGTACCCAGAAGCCCACCTTCTTAACCTGGCGCTCACAGCTTGTACGGGCTGCACAGCTAAGTGTGGGACTCACAGAGCATTTGACAGCAGCGAAAGGCTTCTGACTATATACAGAGACCAGGCGCTAATTCACAATCAAGCAGTAACAAACCTGGGGTCTTTCTGTCAGCTTACAATACTTGACTTCATGGCAGCCTTGGTACTGAATTCGGAGCATGCGTATTGTACGTTGTA
>NW_026596046.1:35077541-35166514 GCF_907164565.1 Psammomys obesus
ATGGCAGCCTTGGTACTGAATTCGGAGCATGCGTATTGTACGTTGTATATGCAGTCACTCAAGGCCGACAGTCACAGCCTGAGACACCGGCAGCTGATTTTAGACTAGTATATGTTAGGAGTTACAGTGTTTAAACAAAGTTTTCTACTTTGTTATTTTGAGATAGGGTTTCACTATGTAGCCCTGGATGGCCTTGAACTCAAAGAAACCCATATCACTTCCCATAATCTCAAATCACTTCCCATAATAAAATGTCTCTCTGTCTCCCAAGGCTGAGATTTAAAGTCATGAGCTAAAACACCCAGCAGTTTAATTGTGAAAAATAAAGACTTTTAATATGTTTTCATCACCATTCTTCAGCATGTATCAAACTATTTTTATCTCTAGATTGTAGTAGAATGTTTGGCTTTTTTTCTTTTTTTAACTAATTTTTTTATTAATTACAGTTTATTCACTTTGTATCCTAGCTGTAGCCCCCTCCTTCATTCCTTCCCCATCTCACCCTCCCTCCCTCATCTCCTCCCATGCCCCTCCCCAAGTCCACTGGTAGGGGAGGTCCTCCTCCCCTTCCATCTGACCCTAGCCTATCAGATCTCATCAGGACTGGCTGCATTGTTCTCCATCCATCCCCCCCCCCCCCGCAAGGCTGCTTGGAGGGCTTTTTTTCTTAATTGCTGAATAAATCTGATAGATAGATGATGGATGGATGGATGGATGGATGGATGGATGGATGGATGGATGGATGGAATTTCCAACACTTTTCTGAAATGGGCCTAAACTTGCTTCTGCCATTTTATATCGTTGCTCTATGCAGAGTGGCATTCTCAGCATTGACTATTACAAAATCGGACTATGGATCAACCTTATCCTGCAATATCAGATATTCAACCAAGATTTAATTCTTTATGTAAAAATTTAACAAGCACATTCATCTGGTATATAGATTGCTTATATCTTTTATGAACAATAAATTTATGTGTATTTTAAATAGTTATTTTAAATGAAATTTTTTTATAATTTTCTGTGAGTAAATGTTGATTTCTGTGCCTGTTTTAAATTTCTGTACCTGCCCACCCAAGTCACATAAATTTCTTCAGATAAAAAGTAGATAATTTAAGAGTTTCCCTAAAATGCAGTCACCCCACTGTGTGTTTTTCAGGGAGCCCCTTGACAGAGCGGAAAGTATCCCTGCCCAGCTGCTGTGTATCCTTTGTGACAGCTACTGAGCCATCTCCTGTGTATACCCATGTGGTTGAAAACACGGACTCGCCCATCTGGAATTTTCTACAGCAGTCGAGGTTTGTGTTTTCTGATGTTTAGAATCAGCTCTTTGTCCCAAGAGACAAACTCAAAGCCAGAAATATAATAGATAATGTTTGAGCAGAACTGCAAAGTGCATCTTTATGCAGTGTTTAGTCCTAATGTTTATGAATTCATAGCAGCTGGTAGCTAAAAGATTTATTGCAATGTTGTTGGGTTTTTTTTTTAATCTTTTTAAAAATCTAAATTAGATGAGGTTTTTTTGAAAATTGCTTAACCAATTTTAATAACATAGACGTAAAGCCCAGAAGGTTGATATGATTATATAAAGTACACGCATGAATACTGTCTTTTAAAATATAAAGGTGCCAGACCTTATGAAATAATAAGCCTTTAATCCCAGAACTCAGGAAGCAGAGGCAGGCTGGCATTTGAGGCCAAACCTGGTCTACAGAGCAAGTTTTAGGCCAGTCAGGGATACATAATAAGACTATCGAAAACTCATACACACACACACAAACACTTGGGGGTATAATTTTTGAATAAGGTTTTATTTTCCTTTCCATGTCATTTGACAAAAGGAAATTATCATCCATACTCAGGTTTATTAAACAAGCTTTTTAAGTGTAATAGATGTTTGCCTTTCATCAGCTTCAAGGTTTTTGTTTTAGCCAAATTGCATATCCAATCAATCAATCAAATGTGCTCACACCCACTAAAAGAATCTACTCTGGATTCTAAGGCATCCATCTCCTTTTTTTTTTTTTGCTTGTAACATTTCTTGGGTTTCTGCTTGAGAATGTCTAATGAAAATATCTTTAATCTAATAGGGTGTTGTCGCAGATCTAAGTTCCATACTGTAGAAGGTTCCTATAGTTGACTCACAGTGGTTGGTGTTTTTTCCTGACAGGTTATCAAAAGAGCTGATTCTGGACCCTCATCAGACCCTGGTCTTTAAAGTGTGGCATAAAGGAGGTATGAGCTCTAGTCTGTGCTCTCCAGCTAAGCACAGCCCTGGGAACACAGGTGCCTGGTAGAGGAGAATCATACAGAACACTTTGTTATTCTCTTGTGGAGTTTTAATGTACTTTTTTTGTTATGTGCATTGGTGTTTCGCCTGCATGTATATCTGTGTGAGGGTGTCAGATCTTGGAGTTTCAGACAGTTGTGAACTGCCACATGGGTACTGGGATTTGAACTCTGGTCATCTGAAAGAGCATTTAGTGTTCTTAACCACTGAGCCATCTCTTCAGACCCCTATTGTAATTTTAAATACTTAGGAATTTTTTTTTTTTTTTTTTACTACCTGCTTAATACAGGAATATACTTACATTTGAGCCTTTGCAGTTGTATCTGTTTTTAGCTATAATGTGGAGGACACATATAAGTCATTTCCCTCCACTATGTATGATGTACCTTCCGTCAGTTCTGTCTTTCCAAGCAAGACTAGAGGTATAGAGGCCAGAGTCTGACAGCTTATCCCTCCTTGAGTTAAAAGCTTCCCTAAGAGAGAGTGCTGATACCACAGTCCTTCCTATGTTTACTTAGCTACTATGGGTTCAATGGAAAGAGAAAAAGAATAAACTCTGGGTTCCCCTCTTCACTCTGCCATTTGCCAGCTGAGGGCCCTGAAGTACCATTGTACCTCCTCCTCATCTTGTACAGTTAGGGTATAATACTTCCCATTGGGGGTTGTGTGAAGATTAGAAATAGTATCTGTAAACTACGTGGTATATGAATGCTGCTCAGTAACTGGGGCCGCTTTCATTATGCTGCCATTGTACTAGGGCTCGTGGGTACGGAGAGTAAAATGCAGTTGGGACCCTTAGTGATGCCTGTAAGCCCGTGTTATAAATGGAGGTAAGGGAAATGCCTGAACCAGACAGCTAAGATTCATCTACCTGTCTCTCAGCACATGGACATATCTTTAGATGTACAGATTTTAGAATGATTATCCTATATTATATATCTGATATCCACTTATAAGTGAGTATATACCCTGTGTCTTTCTTAAATAACTACAGCTTAGAAAATTTGGAAAATACAGGTAACTATAAATAAGAAAATGAACATTCTTGAAATTGCATAATTTCAAGAATACCCTTCATATCTATGCGTGTATGCATGCACGCACGCACACACACACAGAGACTCCTGAGAAAATTCAAAGAGGCATGAAGTCTATGAAAGTAGTATATAGGCTTGGAAGAATTTTCTCTAGTTGTTTATATTATGAATACAAGGCACAGCTGTGCCACCGCTTCTCTGATGCCCCACAATGGAGGCCGAGATATGACTCAGTTTGTAGAATGCTTGCTGAGCATGTGTCCTGGTTTCCATTCCCAGTGCACATAAAAACAGCATGGTGACACAGCTGTATTCCAGCAGATGCCTCTGTCCCTAGCACTCAAAAGATGGAAGCAGAAAGATCGTAAGTTCAAGGTCAGCCCTGATTACATAGCAAGTTCAAGACCAGCCTGGGATACATGAAACCTTGTCTCAAAAAAGAAAATGGGTTTGGGGATAACCACAGCACAGAAAAGGACTTCACTACAGACTCTGGCTCCCAGCCTTTCAACGTCATTGCCAGTCTTGTTCCGTGGTTCTAGTCATTTGCAGCAGCTTCTTTGTGTGTAGCTTCTAACCTCACAGGTGGGCACACCGGCCACACTACCCAGCTCTTGTCTTCTCTTCCCACAGATGAGGAGAGGGTGATTGGCTTTGCCTCGGTGGATCTCTCCCCACTACTGTCTGGCTTTCAGTTTATCTGTGGCTGGTACAATATTACAGACTTCAGTGGAGAGTGCCAAGGGCAAATAAAAGTTGCTATTTCCCCTTTGGAGAGTCTGATGTACTTAAAAGAAGAAAGACAAGCAAGACGAGGGATGGAGACTCCAGGATCCCTGGTAAGTTTCCTTGGCCATGCCTAATTAAAGGCTCTACTGCACAAAGGGTCTTCATGCTGCTTCTTCCAGCTTACAGCCCACATTTCATATACACAGCAACCTCCTGCCTTGGGGTGGGGATAAAGGAACGGGGAGTTTTCTATCCAGAGAGGGGAACTCTATTGCTATAATAGATCTTATCCATCTCTCACATTTGCATGGCACAGCATGGGATCAGTATTGAACCAGTGAGCACATAAGGTGGTGACCCAAGAGTTCAGTGGTCCCTTTGTAAGAAGCCTTCAGCTCAGTTCTGGTAATCACTAGAGAAGAATGCCAGAGCCTGCCGGTGCGGTATTGCAAGCCTTTAATCCCAGCAGAGGCAGGCAGATCTCTGAGTTGAAGGACAGCCTGGTCTACAGTGTGAGTTCCAGGACAGCCAGGGATGTTACACAGAGAAATCCTGTTTCAGGGGGTATGGAATAACTGCCCAGTTATCCTTATGTATAAATATGAAATCATGTCTAGCCCAGTGTCTGAATGAATAATAACAAATCTGAGAAAAGCAACTAAAAGGCAGTCTGAGGGCATGGCCTGTAAAAGAATAATAATGATAACAGTACCTACTTCATAGGGTCATTAAGTTTAAATGAGGCAGTGTGTGATGTTTGTAACAGTTGGACACAGTAAACTATACCAAGCAAATCTTCAATTATGTACAGCTTTGCTCCAAAGGGAGTAGCAGTAACCAGTGCACCGCTTTTCTCATTGCTGCTCCAGGTACCATTCTTCAACCCCTTTCCCTTTCCTGCCTCTACTATATGTGATGCGCTCCCTGGGCCCACTGCAAGGCACATCCAAGACCAGCTTGCTCACACTTCTCCAAGGGAGGTTGATTTCTCCTCTCCTGCAAGGTAATTGTTGATGGGAAGAAATGAGGTGGACTGGGAGACGGGGAAGAATTAATGCACAGAAACACTAATTTTCAACATCTCTAAACAGCTTTGGAAGATATACACTAGAGTGTATTCACTGCTGTTGAAAGAAGGGACACCCTGATCCTTAGATACCTTTAACATTTTATGAAAATTCCATCATTTACACACACACCACAGAGAAAAAAAGTTATGTGTCAGGTTTTATTTAGAACACTTGGTTCAGTTGGTAGAGCGCATGTGCAGGGTCTGAGTCCAGTCCTTAGCACCACGTAACCAGCCATCGTGGTGCAGAGCTGTGGTCCTAGCACTTGGAATATGGAGGCAGGAGGATCAGAAGTTCACGGCCATCCTCCTACACTGTGAGTTCAGAGGCAACTTAGGCAAGGTGAGAACCTGTCTGAAAAATAAAAATAAATTGAAGAAATCCAAAGCTACACACACACTTGGCTCATTCTGTTCCCTAAGTTAGGCATGAGCAGTATGTGTACACTTCCGAGCGAGAGTCTGCCCATCCTGTTTAGAGAGCAGGGCCAAGTTGAGATTGTTCTTTCTGCCTCACTCCCATCAAGGCCTTGGAGCCCTCTGCCAGAGTTTTTCCCACATCTTTCTCACACCTCAGCAAAGAGACAAAAAAAAAAAAAAAAAAAAAAAAAAGTCCTCTTACAGGCAGCATGCTTTTAATCTCAGCACACAAGAGGCAGAGGCAGATCTCTGTGGTGAAATGTATAGTAAAGCATTTGTGTCTGGCTTTGGGTGAAATGTTTCAGCAGGGCCTTTGCTGTGTTTGCATTAATCACTAGAGGCTGAGAAACTGTTTTGAGACTTGAACGTTGAAGAAATGTCTCTTTAGAGAATCTGTACTTAGTGCTATGTGAAAGTTTGCTGCACTAGCCATGGTCAAAGAGGACTGAGATTCGTACAGTTGTCTGCTCTTGAGGTCAGCAAGGGCAAGATTACTTTAGTAGTTGGAACCTTTCCTAGCCCCCAATTAACCTTGAATAATGTTTGAATAAAATAACTGGAGTGAACTAGCTGGGTGTCAATCTTTCACAAAGAGACTGAACCCCTCAGCTTCCTCACCATCTTGGTGAGCTTCTCTCTACTGTGGCTGTGACAACATCAATCATATATGGCTCCCAATATGAGTCATGAACCCACGACCCTGAGATTAAGAATCTCATCATCTACCAACTGAGCTAGCCAAGTGCCAGTCTTTCACGAAGAGACTGAACCCCTCTGCTCCTTCGGGAAATGCTTAGCATCTTGGTGAGCTTCTTTCTCTACTGTGGCATCTGCAACCAACATCTATCAGTAGATCTTTGTGAGTCCAAGCCAGCCTAGTCTACATAGGGAGCTCCAGGATAGGCAGGCAGCACAGTGAGACCCTGTCTAAAACAGAAGAATCCTCCCTTGAGGCAGCTGCTCCTGCAGTGGCCATTGTTAAGTAGACTCATATTCTGAGACAGACACTTCCACACTGCCTACCCCTCTAAGATCTGTATAGTGCTTGGTCACCATGTGAAGCTAATCCTCTGTCTAGAAGCTCTGTATCTCAATTTCTATGTCCAATGTTGTAGCCTCCAAGCATTGCTTTGACCATAGTCAATCAATGAAACAGAGCTGAGGAGCTTCTTCCCAGCCCTTCTCCCTCATGGCTTATTTCTAAGTGCGTAGTATTTAGTAATTCTAAAGCGTAGAATTTAGTGACTTGCTTTTGATACACATAAAAATGTCCCAGTTACTTCAGAAAGGCTCTATAGCATGTCCTTATTCTGATCTAGCCATTCGTTCATTCTACATTCCTGTGCAAATTCACATAATGCAAAATAGACCAAATAATGTTTTCAAAGAACAAATTTCCCAATTCCACAAACCACAGTAAGCAAAATGTAGCACAGGCTAGAAATACAGATCAGTGAAATAAAAATAATAATCCGAAGGTGAGGTATGTCAAACTGAATTTTGACAGTTGCACCAAGACAGTTCATTGAGGACAGAACAGGCTTCTAAACAGTACTGCAACAGCTTCATATCCCAGTGCAGGCTGAATTCAAGCTCCTCCTAGTACCATACACAAAACAGCTCCAAATGGGAGTTAGCAAAATAAGAAACTCTTCAAAGAAAACATAATCAGAGTAAATTTTTCTGAATTGTTGATTCCCTACATATCAAACAACAAAAGCACAAGCAACAAAAGAAAAATGATTCATCAGAAGTAAAAACTTGAATGTCGTAAGTGATATCACAGGAAATAAAAGGGGGGTGGAGGCTGGAAAGATGGCTCGGCAGTTTAAAAGCAGTTCTTGAGGGCCCAAGTTCAATTCCCAGCACCCACATATTGGGCTCACGGCCACTTGTAACTCCAGGTCCAAGGGATATAGTGTCATCATCCTTTGGCTTCTACGGGAATCACACACATGTATACTTTTGTATATACACATACACACACACATAATAAAAATAATTTTTGAAGAAAATCTAAAAATAGAAATTAAAAGGAAAGCCCGTAGACGATTACGGTCAAAACCTAGATCTCCTAGTGACTTGTAACTAAACTATAAAGAGAACTCTGACAATAGTATGAAGCAAAGATCCCATCTGATAGCTTCTGTTAGAAGCACTTGTCTCTGGGTTTGATTGCCCAGCTCTGGCAGAGGGGCTTAAATAACACAGTTTCAAAACAAAGTAACTGGATAGACAGTTTTCCAAAGATGTATGTGTATCTTGTGTATGTATATGCAAGTGGCCACGGAGCAGATGAAAAATGCAAATCAAAACCAAAATGAGATGCGGCTTGACACCCACTGCAGTAACCGGAAGAAAGAAAGAAAAGGGTAGTGTCACACGTCTTAGGAAGACTGTGGAGAGATTATGGTTGCCAGCTCCTTTCCAGAACTGTTTGGCAGTCCTTTAAAAGTTTAAGTACAGGGGCTGGAGAAATGTGTTAGCAGTCAAAGTGTCTGCTGCTCTTCAGAGCTCCGTTCCCAGCAGCCACAGCAGGCGGCTCACAGCTACCTGTGACTCCAGCTGTAAGGGCTCCACACCCACACAAACACACACAGGTGCACACTCAAAAATAAGTAAGTAAACAATACTTTTTAATTGTCGGAATATAAATGAAAATTTTAAAAAATGAAATGAAAAAGCTGGGAATGGTGGCACACGCCTGCTGTCCCAGCACTCAGAGAAGCAGAGGCAGGTGGATCTTAGTGAGTTCTAGGCCAGCCTGGTCTACAAAGTGAGTCCAGGACAGCCAAGGCTACACAGAAAAAACCTGTCTCAAAAAAGAAAGGAAGGGAGAAAGAAAAAGAAGGCAAGAGAAAGAACAAATTGATATATAGTATGACAGAGACTTAAAAGTATATTGTGTGATTCCATGTATATAAAATATAAATAGGCAGATAATAAAGACAGGATAAATAGGTAGTTCCTCAGCTCGGGGGTTTCAAAAAGAAATGGAAATGATCGTTAATGGGTATAGAGTTTGTTTTTAGGGGTAGTAAGATGTTCTAAAACTGATTTTTGAAAAGAAGTAGATAATCCTGAATATACTAAAATCACTGGATTGTGTATTTTAATTGGGTTAACTGAATGCTGTATGAATTACATCTCAATAAGGATGCCTTATTAAAAGAGAAAGAAGATTGTTGCAATCACATTCTTGAGTGCCATGCTCAAGAATTAAAGAATTGTTCCATAGATTAAAAGAGGCAGTACTAGAAAGAAATGGTAATAGTGAATAGGTTAATCCCTATTAAATCCTAGTGCCACTTGCCATCATAACGAAAGCTCTTTCTATACTGTTGTTACAGATCTGTGTTTAGAAAAATCACTTAGGCTCTATGTGGACCGTAGGTAGAAGTTGGGACGGTAAGACTGAAAGCAAGTTTATCCAGGAAACCTGTATGATCCAAGCAGGAACTGAGCAAGCCAGAACAGGTTGCATGGGGGCACAGGTCTACAAGGTGATTTCTATGAGTGACTCAGTTGTCACAGTAAGAGTTCTCTCCTTGGTTAAGAATTGACTTCACTCCCAATTTCCCCTGACAGAAGTGGTGCCATAAGAAGCCAGGCGGCCCGCCACGAAGAGCACGTGCAGAACATCCGCCGATTTCATGAATCCCTGCAACACGGGGAAGCAGTCTCGGCAAGTGATGAAAAACTGACTGCAGTGCCTTCCTCCTCCCACACCTCCATTCTCACGTCTCTCAGGTGAGGCCCTGCAGTGAGAAAGGGCACAAGGAACCGTTGTGTGTGGCATGGGTGAATGAGCAGAGCCTCTTCTCTGGAAGGGTACGTGGAGCAGTCTTGTGCATGTTACTGCGAAGCTGCACCTTTCTCACAGGTGAATCTGTCGGTTAGAAACCTGTAGTCTTTTCCAAAGACTCTGGTAGCTCCAAGAACCTTAGCTTCTTCAGCAGAACGTACTGATAGCCGCCCTCACATCTACAAAGCTTCTCCCTGTCCATGGCTTTTATCTTCACAACCACGTCCTTACTCCAATATCTATGCTGTCCACACTTTCTCGTCATTTTGTTGGTCTAGTTAGCAAAGAATTCCTGTGAGAGCTGAAACATTGTAGATCAGCAAGATCAGCCTAAGAGTATTAAGGAAGAAATTGGGTACCGTGGAAATAACTTGATTTCAGAGTTAAGTAAGTTTGGCCTCTAGCCCTGACAGCCCCAGTGCAGGAGATAGCCATGGTCAGATAACTACAGTACAGGGTAGTGGCGGCTGTGGTTTCCTGTCCAAGAGCAGACAGATGACTGAGTAGCCCAGAAGGGTAGGCATGGAAAGAGTTAAAACAACAGAAGTGAAGTGAAGGCTATTCTGTGCAGAAAGACTACCTCCAAACCCCAAAGGTATAGAGTATATCAAGATTGGGGAACTACAGATTGTACAGCTCAAAACAAGTTGAGCTTAAAGATACAAGAAGTAAACCAGCAAGATGGCATTGGCACATAGGCCTCACATCCTGAGTTCAATCCCAGGATATCACACAGCCAAGAGAGAAACAGCTCCCTAGAATTGCCCTCAGTCCACACACACACATGCAATTAAAATCTAAGTGCAGGGAGCAGGGAAGATCAACTTAGCTCGTGAAGGGCCTTGAAGAGTCTAGCCATGTAGCCCATGTATTGATAGATCTGTGTCACAAGTGAGAAAGTACAACATGGTGTCAGCAAGTGTATGTGCCCTGATGCTGTGCCAGAACCTCTGTAGAACTACTAGGTTTGCAGATTTTCTAAAGCTGTGCCAAGTGTACTTTCACCTGCGCTTTTCTGCTGCAGGCGGTCATCTGTTCAGTATATGGACACCTAAATGATTTGGTGGACACTTCCACCACTGATGGACTGATGGATAGAACAAGGATGAGCTTCATCCTCCCTTCATTTGGATTTGACTCAGTCTAGATTATGGGAATCTTCCAGGCATATTCAAGGCAGTGGACGTGTTTCCTCAAGTATCTGATCCCAGATAACGCATGGCCTAACTAGAGAAAATGAATGAAATACCAGATAGATAGATAGATAGATAGATAGATAGATAGATAGATAGATAGAAAGAATGGCTGAAGGCATTGTGTACTAAAGCTAAGCATGAAGGAATTTAGGAGACAGGTGGCCCAGTGCTTTCAGACAATAGACTTTGGAAGTAAAAACCATGAGCAGCAACCTTACAGGATGGATGAAAAGAGGAGACAGTGGAGAGCAGCTTAATCTCAGGTTTCACAATCTGAAGAAGTGCGAGAAGAAGTGGACCAGGTTGGGAAGAGTCCATCTAGGGCTCTAGCCTAAGACTTGGAATCCCAGAATCTGCATAGCCGTATACTACTTCTTATCCTAGAAAATCACTTAAATTCTCTGAATTCTTTAATTCTAAGAACTCAGAACTCTTTATTTGTAAAGTAATAATTGCTGACTTAAGTGTTGTTGAATAAACAAAATCCTGCACAAATGAAGGTTGGTGTGATCCCTTATTGGAGAGTGATGAGAATGAAAACGGGATATTTTTTAAATGACTCATTCAGATTAACTTACTCATTTGGTAGTCATTTTTTGTGCCAAGAACTATGCTGGGTGGGTATGGTAGATGTTAGCAATTAATCACTGGAGCTGGAAAGATGGCTCAGAGGTTAAGAGCACTGGCTGCTCTTCCAGAGGTCCTGAGTTCAATTCCCAGCATCCACATGGTTGCTCAAACCATCTATAATGAGATCCAGTACCCTCTTCTTGCCTGCAGTAGTACATGCAGACAACATTGTATACATAACAAGTAAATAAATCTTAAACAGAAATTAATCAGTGAGGGCATGAGGGCAGTAGATATGAAACAATATATGCGTGATTGAGAAACACAGGACAAACTGAGATGGAGTCCTGGAGCCAGTCTGGAGGATCAGGGAAGGCTGGTTAGATGAAGTTCAGGAACGCCTGAGAGTCATGGAGTAAGAGGTGAGACCTGCCAGGATGGCTGAGAGTGATGGCATGTTTGCCAGCTGGGATGACTCTTGATTGTCATCTCAGCTGGCACAAGACCATAGCAAGTCCCAGGCCAGCCTGGGCTACATACTAAGACCTTATCTCAAAAGCACAAAACAGCCTAACAAAAAGAATGGTTCCTTATGAGAAGGTTGCATTTTTGCTAGGTATCAGAAGAGGAACAAGTCAGACAGAGAGGACATACTTGACTCTGGCAACAGGAGGGTGAAGGGTAACTGATTGGTTGAAGAGGATAGTAGGTTCTATATAGCACTAAGCCAAGTGAAGAGTATAAGAGTCCTACCTTAAGATTCATGTGAAGATCCTATGAATAACCTCTTTGTCACCCCACCCACTTCCCCAGGAAGAATCTGAATGAGCTAGATGAGATCCAGAAGTACTTCAACCAGAAGCTCAGCAAGCCTTTCCTACCCTTCAGCTCCCACAGTTCTGCTATCTCGCAGAGCCAGGAGAGCCAGAGCGACTCTGTGGAGCCAGGAACTAGCAGCCAAGACCCCGAGAGCCAGTGCATCCTGGAGAAATCCAGTAACCTGGTGTTGCAAGTCAGCTCCTTAATTTCAGGTATGGCTCAGAGTTGTTTTTGCTAGTCAGCTTTGGTCACTAGATGACAGGTCAGAGGCCACCTGACTGTCTACCCTCAGCTGGGCCTCCATGACAAATACAAATGATAATTTTCACACCTTTTTTCTTTCTTTGCCATCTTCCTTTTAAAGGAAAGGACAGTGGTGTGTACAACAGAGTGGGGCAATGGAAAGAGTGCTGGGCTGAAGGGCAGGAGGCCAGGTTCCTGGTTTCTAGCAGTGACTTGCTGTTGACACTGGGCATGATCTTTCTTGCGCTTTCCTTCCCCTAAGCATGGATTAGATGATGGTTCCTGTTCTAGAACTTGTTTGCACCACTATCTTTAAGGAAAAACTTGGCTGCAAACAGGTTTAAAATTCTAATCCCAGAGTCCAGACATGTGCACGGGTTTTTTGGTTGGGTTTGTTGGTTGGTTGGTTGGTTAGCTGGCTTTAAGGCAGTATCTTAGGCTGACCTCAGATTCACAGTGCCCACATATCCAGAACAAAGTCTGCACACTTCAGAAGCACTGTAGAAGACTCTGGATGGAAAACAAGTCTCACTTTGCCTCCACATTGGTGTTGGGAGGTACCGGAGGGTTAAAGTTTGCATGGCCTGAAAGTCACTCTTCCATCTACCCTGAGTAGGCTTCCACTCTCCACTACATATTCATCACCATCTCAGCCAGACCAGAAAGTTGTCTGTGCCATCATGAACTTATATTCAGTAGTCAGCCAAAGAAACGTCTCCCAAGAAAGAAAGCATTAAGATGAAACAAAAGAGGCTTTCATCCAAGAGAACTTAAAAACTGACAGGGATGCTTGGAGCATAGCTCTCCCCAGCTGATGGCTTTTGGTGGAGGCTGGTGGGGAAGGCCACTGGGAGTTTGACCATGCTCCAGTGAGTATATGGGCAATACAAATTAGATGTGTGTATGTGTATGTTTGGGGGGAGAGGTTGTAGTCACAAAGGTAGGAGGTTGGGCCTGGGGTGACTGGGAAGTGAGTGTGATTGGAGTGAATGATGTGAAATGCCCAAGTAATCAATAAAAATGTTGGGGGGGAGAGAGAGGGCTTTATCAGGATGCAAGTGGTTACAAATAGGGGAATTCCCTTATAGGGATATAATAAAAGAGAAAGGAAGGATTAGAGCTGGCTTTGAAATCAAATTGGGGAGTCCGATGCTCACCCAGAAAGAAAATTGAGGATACATCCCAGTGGCCAAATATGCGCAAGCCTGTAGGTTCCACCCGGTGCCTCATAGAGAAAGAAAGGGGAGGAAGAAAAGGAGGTCTTAGCAAGGAAACAAGAACTGATTTTCACACAGACAAGACGGCTTTAACGAGAGCTGATGACATCAGAGAAACAGTTCTACAGAAGTCCACCCTGTGTTCATCATGCCTCAGGACACTTCTCTGGAGAGGCCCCTAGACCTAGTGGGTATGAGTGAGTCACAGTGAGGTTCATTCATGCTGCATCTGTGTGGTGAGCCTTTGCTGGCCCCTGGAGACAACGTGAACCAAGCATGTGGGCCTTGCCCAGAGACACTCAGAAGCAACTTTACACTGTATTGTGTTCTCATGTGCTTCCTCATGGAACATGGCCACACAGTGGAGCTTTCCAGTTGGTGCATCTGGGCAGGCTTCCTGGAGGAGATGTGATAAGCAAGGGCATTGGAAGATAAACTGGTTTATAAAGAAAGAACTGTTCTCAGTGATTAAGACCAGAAGACCAGAGGCAAGTAAGTGTGCCTGGCGCCTGCTGTCTCCAGGCACACCCACCATAGGCTCACTCACCTCTGAGGCCTGAATGTTCTGACTAGACTAAACAAGCACTTCTTAGCTAACTTCCTCTAGCCTACAAGTCAAATATGCCACTAGTTTCTGCCTTTTTCTCCAAAAGAACCAAACGTGTGCCATTTTCTATGCTTTGCTGTTGTTTTTTTGAGATGAGATCTTGCTCTGCTGCCCAGGCTGGTTCCAAACTTCTAAAGTGACCCTCTTCCTGAGCTTGCAGAATAGCTAAAACCGAAAAACGTTATGCCAACTTGTCTTTTAATTTACCCACCCTCATTTCACTCAAAGACAACGTGAGTGGCTAGTTCCTTTTCCTTAAGTGCCTGCGCACGCACCATGCAGGGTGTGCCCATTTCAATCAGTCTCCAGCTCGCTGGTGACCACAAACTAGAAACTGGACTCAAAGCACGTGCTCTTTCCAATGCCCTGCTGCCTCCATTCTTTCCTTTTGTTGTACGTTAATAAGATTTTCTTGCTTTTATTTTCCAAGTAAAATAGATAGTTTTAATAACTGTTATTGAATAGGTAAATGAGTGGATTCTCGTTTTGGTTTTAATATAGGTGCTTACTGAAGTAAATGGAAGCATGAGCATGCCCGTCAGGACCCAGCTTCCGAGAGATCTGAGCATGAGCACTTCCACAGGTTCTCCACAACTACAGATAGATTAGATTGCAGCCCTCTAATATTAGAATAAAGTACTAGAAATTGTGCTGCTGTGAACACAGTTTCCCTGACTCCTGGGTAAATTAACTATTGTGAGGTTTGTTTAAAGCCTCATCACAAGGATCCTTGTGAGGCGAGAGGCAAGAGCAGGAATCTGAGTGGCCTGCAGCCCTGCCTTATATTAAGAGTGATATCTGTTGCTATGCAGATCTGCAGACCATCACCAGAGATTCACAAGCAGCTCTGACTCCTCACCAAGCCAGGAGTAGAAGCAGAGCGGCCATCACCCTCCCAGATGCTCAGGACACCGAGGTCTTGCGAGAAGGAAGCACCACTCCTGAGGAGCCATTGGCAGGAACTATAAAGGCGAGCACAAATTCCCCGCCTTCCCGTGTTCTCAAAGAGACTTCAAAGGGAGGAGGGGTACTCCGGGTGCTCTGTGAATCGCTGGAGCATACAATGCCCAGCACAAGGCTGCAGAGCAGTGATGACACTGAGGTGGGCCCAGACTACAGTGATGAAGACTATGAAGAAGACATTATTGAGCCCAGGACCCTAAATGAAATCACCACAGTGACAGACAAAACTAGCCCCTGGTCCAGCTTCATGTCAGACATGAGTGAGGTCCTCAGCCCTCGACCCAATGAGGTGCAAAGGGAAGGCCCCTCCTGTCCTTCAGGACCTTTTCCCAGAGATGACCCAAAGGTCCGAGGTAGCCCTCAAAAGGCAGTCAACCCCCAATCTGGACAGGGCTCCCCTGGACAAAGTGTCGATTGTGAGGGTAGAGCCTATACGACCAAGATTGAAGAGCCTGCCTCAACCAAACCTCAGCTTGTCCCAGGACTAACATTCTCAGGAGCCCAGGAGAGTAATGACTCTGTTGGACTGAGCTCACCACAGATGAATCGGGACAAGACACCCATGCTGAAGATGCTGGCTGAGAGTGAAGCTTTCTCCAGTGAGCTCAGTGACTCTTCTGAGAGCTTTGAGAAGCTCCCTCTACACCTGTCCTCCCAAAGCAAAAGGGAAAACCACAAGGAGCCACCCACAGACTCCCCTGCTGAGAGGCAGAAGCAGGTACCAACGGGATCAGAGGTATCCACAAGGCAGAAGCTCCTGTATCCTTTGTTGTTTTCCACAAGTGGGTTCTCAGGCCATCCTTCCCGGGGCATGTTGGATGCTGGTATTAGGCTAACAGAGTACGTGTGTCCAGTGGCCCTTGTGGAACTGGAGGGTGGGAGGCATGGGAGGGCCCTTCCTTCGCAAGGCCCACCTGCACGGCTAGTGTTTTAAGTCTTCCACTGAAGCCAGGCTTGGTGGTCCAGGCTGTAATCCCAGCACTGGTGGGGCTTGATAGTATAGGCTACATAGCAAGACCTTGTCAAAAAGAAAAGAAGAAAGAAAATCAGCCATCGACACCAGCCCCCTCAGGTAGAAACATTGAACAGGGCATGGGTGTTAATACAATCATAATAAACTTTCCTGTCTGACTTCTTCGATTTACACACAATTCCCTACCTGAAGGCAAGACTGAGGACCTCAGTTGAAATAAAAGCGGAGGCTGGAGCTAGGGCTCTGGTCCCTTGGTAGAACACTTGCCTTGAGTTCTATCCCTGATGTCACAAAAAGGAAGAGGGTCATATAGAGAGAGAGCATTACCATTGATTTATATTTTCTGTATGCTAGGATAAAACTTCTTCTTTGAATTTGTCACTGCATGTCTTTAGATAGATGCCATCTACTCTGAATGTGAGGAAACAGGCTCAATGACTTTTTAAAGCTTCATTTTTTACTATTTTTTGTGTGTGAATGTTTTGTCCACATGAATGTTTGTGCAGCATGCACATGCAGTACCCATGGAGGCCATAGAGGGCGCTGGGGTCTCCTGAGCTGGAGTTTACAGGCAGCGTGAGCCACCGTGCAGGCTCTGGAACCAGAGCCCAGGTCTTCTAGAAGAGCAGCCAGTGCTCCTAACCACGGACGCATCTCTCCAGGCCCCAAGATTTAACTTCCTAAGAAATTAGATTCCAACTTTCAGGAGGCAGAGGCAGGCAGATCCCTGAGTTCAAGGCCAGCCTGGTCTACAGAGTTCCAGGACAGCCAGGGTTACACAGAGAAACTGTCTTTTTTTTATTTTATTTTAATTTTATTATTATTTTATTTTATTTTTATTTTTATTTTATTTTATTATTTTATTTTATTTTATTTATTTTATTTTATTTTTATTTTTATTTTATTTTATTTTATTTTATTATTTCATACAGGGGTTGGGATCATTAAGGCAGACATGCCCAGGCTCCCAGAACATCATTACTAATGGGAAGTTGTGGTACCTCTCTCCTTTGAAACAGTGACATGTTGTGAGGAAAGTAAACCACCTAGCGCCATCTGCAGCTTTCACGTGTGCACATGCCCAGCTGAGTGCCGCTGGCCAGTGAAGTAGGCTGCTTGACTGATAGAGAGCTTCTCATCCTTGAGGGCAGGGCTCCTGCCTTTGGCCCTCCAGGCTCCACCTCTTTGTACTGGATTCAGCTTTATCCTTTCTGAGCCTGTTCTCATTGAATGAAGGAAATGATCCCTACTCCACCGACCTACAGGCTCCTCAGGTCAATGTCTTTTTTTCCCCATGCTCACCCTCACATGCAGAGTAGAAGTCATTAATAGAGATGAAAGTGAACTGTCACATTTCCAAAGGAGAGGTGAGTGGAAACATTTGTACAAGTGTTTGTGTGCATGTGGTGTATTCATATGTGCGTGTTCATGTGTCGCACATAATGGTGTACGTTCACTGCATGTATGTGCTGATGCATGTGAAGGCCAGAACCTCCATTTGTTGTTCAACTTATTTTTTGAGACAGGGTGTCTTAGTGAACTGGAACTCACCGATTCAGCAAAACTAGCTGCTGCTGCTGCTGTGCTCCAGAGATCCTCCTGTCTCTGCCTCCTCAGCTCGAAGCTTGCAAGCAGGTGCCACTGTGCCTGGACTTTTCTTTTTTTCTTTTCTTTTTTTTTTTTTTTTTTTTTCCCCAAGATAGGGTTTCTCTGTGTAGCCTTGGCTGTCTTGGACTCACTGTGTAAACCAGGCTGGCCTCAAACTCACAGAGATGCACCTGCCTCTGCCTCCCCGAGTGCTGGGATTATAGACCTGCACCAGCGCTTGTACCTGACTTTTTATATGGGTGCTGGAGATCCAAACTCAGGTCCTACACAGTGAGCACGCCACCATCCTAGCTCTGAGGGCTGTAGATTTGGAAAGACCTGTGACCGGGTTCTAGGCCCTCCCAGCAGGCCTTCCCAACAGGTGACGTTGCTCCCCAGACTCACACTGGGTGGAGCTGCTGACATTGCTGCCATCAGTGTGGTTACGGCAGCTTGTTAGGGAAAGTGCTGCCACGTGTGTCCAGGCCCTAGGCTGCTTCAGCTCGGACCGTCTATGCTTGCCAGAAACAGGTGTTAGCAGACCTTGCGCTGAGTTCCAAAGACAGATCAAAATTAGCCTTTACTTATCGCTCCCATTATCTGGTGAAAGTCAGGTAAACAGGCAGTTTCTCCAAGTGCTTCAGTGAGACATGGGAGCAAGAAGCGGGGCTGCTTTAGGCTGCTCAGCGCATCAAAGAGGCTAGCGGTTGTGGTAGGGCAGCAGTCAGAGGCTGGGCAGAACAGTCAGGAGTGCAAGGCCAGCCTAGGAAAAATACCATCAATAAAGAAGAAAGCAAGCATGAGGAGACCATTCAGGAAACGTACCAACACAAGATGAAGAACATCTGGCCTAAAGCAGAGTGTTGGAAGAGGAGAGGGGAGGCAGGGTTGGATAGAAGGGTGGGATGAAGGTGGAAATTTGAAGTGTGACTGACATTTCTGTCACAGGTCACAAGCTGGCAGGGTCTTTACTAGATGGGGAAGCACATAGACACTCTCAGAAAAAGAGATTTCCATGTTGAACAAGTGCCTGGGACAGAGCTGGAGTGACTGGGGGTGGCCTGCAAACAGGGTTCATGGGAGCTGGGAGGCACTGTGGGGAGGTGGCATGCAAGCAGAGGCTGTAGTTTCATGTCATGGCCAGCGGTGAGGGTTGGTGGTGGGAAGTGTGAGCTTGAGGAAGGGCCTTGCAGTGGGGGCTAAGGGAACTAGCGGAAAGGACACGGCAGTGGGCACCGTCCCCTGCACTCCGGGGCAAGAGCAGCAGATTCATGTTGTCAGGTGCCATTCTAAACGTGTTCTGTACAGCCTCTTGATCCCCCTGATTACCAGCTGAGGGTGACTGGGAAGAGGACAGTGCCAGTCTTTTTCTAAATGTAAGAACCTTGTACACTTTCATAAACCGGAGAAAGCACCTTAAAGTGGACATTGATCCTGCAGAGCCCACAGGAGGTGACAGGCTCAGGAGAGCGTCCGTATTGAAGTCCAGCTGAGCCCTCCCAGCAATGGCACTCCTTCCCCCCGCATCAGCCGAGAGCAGTGAGAGCAGCACCAGCCCTTCTCCAGTCCAGAGACAGCTGGGGCCTCTGCTCAGTCCACCTCTCTAGGAAAACCAAAGGCATGTGTATGTGGGCGCACATCTTCCATTCAGGAGATGTGTCCTGAGCATTTATTCTGTCCCAGGCACTATGCTAGTTAATAGGAAAAGAACTATGAAAGTAACATCATCTCTGCCTTCATAAAAGCAAAAACAATTATGTGAAAAGTTGGGTAATGAATTTGAGTCAGAGCCATACTTACATGCTTAAACAGAAATTCTAAAAAACAGAGCACCACAACAGCCCCCGTTATCTCGCTCAGAATTAAGGCAATTGAAATCAGTGATGTGATTTGACAGACATTTGTAGAACAGTGTGCTTCCAGCAGCAGGAAGGTTACAGAGAAGTCTGAGCTGTAGCTTATAGATCTCACGAGCTGATTGGAGCAACCAGCTGTGCCATGCCCTCTACCACCACCCCACCCCCAGTTCAGAGAACAGCCAGTAGACAGGTCCTCCGAGTATCAGTCACCTATGTGGTCAAGGCATTGCCCCTAGAGCCACCTTTCCACCCTCCCTATGTCTGCACATCACTTTTAGCCAGCAGGCCCTCAGCCAGTGTTCAACCTTTGCTAAGTTCAACTCCTGCAAGTTCTAAGCAGGTATTGTGGTCACTGAAGAAAAATGCCATTGAGAAATCTGAAGACTATTGAAGGAGATATGAAAATCTGTGAAACTAAATAATTGAAGGACTGTAGAGGTGGCACAGTGGTTAAAGCACTGCTCTTCCAGAGGAGCAGGCTCAGTTCATAGCACTCACATGTTGGCTCACAGCTGTGACCCAGTTCTAGGAGTTCTGACGCCCTCTTCCAGCCTCCTCGAGCACCTGGCATGCATGTGGTGCACAGACAGACATACAAAGAGCACCCATACGCCTAAAATAATAATTTGGAAAAGGATTGTTATAATTGACCGTTCTCCTTTGTTACAGACTGTGCTTTCAGAAGCAAAGAAGGGGGTGGCCATGTGGCTAAGGTTAGAAAAGGCCTTCCTGGAGGTTAGGATGTGAACCTGTCATTACAGTTGAGACTAAAGAAGAGAGGGGAGGGAAGAAGGAAGGACACAGGAGAGGGCAAGGTCATCAGTGAGGGAACTGCTTGTGCCAAGGATTCATGGGCAGGGGGAATAAGATGAAGAAAGCACAGTGTGATTGAGGCCAGTGGGGTGTTGGTCTGGCCTGAGGGTACACTTTTAGGTGTTTTCGTTCCTTAGCTACCGCTGCAGCCCAGAACCTGTTGTGGTGCCCAACTTCTTTTTGCCTCCCCAGCAGCTGGAGGCCTCTCTACGCATGCTCTCACACTCTCCAGCTTTGCCACCACCAACCACAACTGACCAGGTAAGAGAGCGACTTTCTTCCTCTCCCATCCAGTCAGCATGGAGAAGCTGCTCCAGTGGTCACCCTCCATGCTTGCTTGGAGAATATCCTATGGGTCTCACACGGGGCAGGGAGCTCAGACAACATGAAGTTGAGCAGAGCCTTGTCAGCTAAGACTGACACAGAAGTAAAAGCCACACAGTACGAGCAAGCGTCTCTCAGATGAGTACTGTGGGAGCCCCAGCCAAGCAAAGGGGGTACCAGCAGAGGACACCACAATTAAAAGGTGCATCCCCACGGGGCCATGACGGCCCAGTCAGGTCTGCGTGGAGAGCAGAGTCGTAGAAGCAGTGTGCCTAGTAGCTGTTTACAAACACCTTCATAACTATTCATCACCAACAGCAGGATGCCGGAACATGGGTACAGACTCAGTCCTCCACGTTTTTGCTCGGATGTAGCTCCCGGTCTTTATTACAAGTAACAACAATTATCGTATATTCTGATATTATTTTATGTAGATATATAGTATAGATTATGTAGATAAATTATGTGTCTTTGTGTAATACAAATCCTAAACAAACAGACAAAGCCAGGTATAGTGTCAGAGGCCTCTGATTCCCTCAGGGGTATCAGGAGTTGTAGCCTGCGCTGTGTGAGTTCAGCTTTTTTTAAAAAGAGGAAAAGGAGCTGTCCAAGGTCCAGCCATACCAGTGAAGCTGCCCCAAGCTACCTTTCCATGTCCCTGGGAGCCACATGATTGCTTTTCCTCATTGGATGCCCTCTGGGGAAAATAATTTATAGCAAATACACTGGCAGGCTACCTGGCAGAAGCGACTTAGAGGAGAAAAGGCTTACTTCAGAGATTTCAGTCCCTAGTCCTTGGCTGCATTGATGTGACAGAAGCTACCCACCTCACGGCAGACAAGGAGCAGCTAAACAGAGAAGGACCAGTGAGCTGACTGTAACCACCAAAGGCTCATCTCCTCTCTCCAGCCAAGCTCCACCTCCTGAAACTTCCAGAACCTACCAAAATAGTGCCACTAGCAGGGCTGCAGTGTTGAGTACATGAGACTTTTTGGAGGAACACTTACTATCCAAACATAGCAATGAGGAAACTGAGGCTCAGAGCCTCCTGTCCGCATCTAAAAGGCATGTACAGTGTATCTACACTTGAAGAAACTGGTGAATAAAGGCTGAGCCTCTTGCCAGAGCACTCCAGACCCTCAGGGGAGTCAAATGAATCCCAGTTTTTGTTTCCAAACCCCACCCTCCGCTTTCTGCCTGAAAATCTTAACACTGCTGCTTTGTTTCATGTGAATGTGCCTGCGTGCACACGTGTGTGTGTGTGTGTGTGTGTGTGTGTGTGTGTTGTCTTTGATGTTTTACTTTAACTTTGAGCTCAGGACCCTGGGCTTCCTGAGTGCTGAAGTTACAGTGTGCCATCACACCCAGCCCGTGGGAATGTTTTTCCACTTATCTGCTTGGTTTAAATTGACTTCATTTAGCAGTTAACAATGTAAACACTTCCCACTCCCCAGAAGCTGGGTTGATAGGGGATAGAGTCAGTTTTGACCCGTCCTGAGAGCCCTGTTAGAGTTCTATACAGCTAACAGGCCAAGACAGTTGTACAATGATTCTCAGGAGAAGCCTTGAGGTGTCTGAGCCGTTCACTGGCCTTCTTCCCCCTCTCCAGCCTCCCCAGTGTGTTTACAAAACATGTATTTATCAGATAGCTCCACCTGAGGTCCTGCCTGTCTCCATCAATCCCCTCCAGGGGTACAGATGCTGCATCTTCAAGGGACCTGTTGTGCACTTACTCCTTCTCTGGCTCACCTCTGTCCTCTGCACCTCTTCTCACAGTTCACATGGCCTCAACACCTACACGAGGCTTTGGGGGCTGTGTCTAGTACCAAGCACCTTGGAACCCAGCATTCATGAAACAAAACACTAGACCTTCTAGAGAGTAAAGGAGGGAGCTAGGCTTTGTGGCTTGACCTCACTGAGTCTCAGTTTTGCTCTAAGTAACATCGAGCTAATAATGAATGGCTAGCAGGACGAGGGTTAAGTAGGCACACTTGAGTCTTTCTCCCTGCCGCCCTCTGGGCCAAGTGGGTGAAGGGTCAGTGAGTCACGCACCGCAGGCGGCGTTCCGCCAGCCACTGTGACAAAACTGCCAGGCAAAATGTTGTTCCTGTTTCCATGTCTGTGCCTTTGTAATGTGCATCCTCCCCCAGGGACAGGCTGTCTTTGGTCTTTTCCAGACAGAGTGGGAGAAGGAAGAGATGAGAGTCTCCCTTCCCTTAAAGGGCACACTGAGTTTCAGGAAGATGAGCTTTGTGCAGTTCTCGCCTTTCCTTGGCTTGCCCATAGCAGCACTCCACTGCTTGCTGCCCTTGGGACCACTTCTCTCCGTAGGATTTCAGGATAACCAGTGTCATCCCAGTCTGCCCCGTTTAGCACTGGAAGGTCCCAGGCCAGGAAACCCCAGGAGATGGATTTTAGGCTGGAAGCATGCTGGTGCTGAAAGTCAGAGCACCTGTGTGTGTAAGGCGCTAGTATGGAACTTACCAAAGTGGAGTTGCCGTGTCTTGCTCCAGCAATGTTAATGATAAACTGGAAAGTTCTGAAGAAGGGAACCTTGTGCATGTGTGCCTGATAGCTGGAGTCTTTCACAAAAGCACTTCTGTAAGTTTATCTGCCTAGCATTGTTGATTCAGCCTTGGACGGCTGCCACCTGTGTTACTGGTCCTTGGACTCCCTTTTGCTATTAGTCCTTGTAGCCAGGATTGTTTCAAATGAATGTGTCTTCTTTATTGCCTTTAGAAGCTTCCTGTAGATGAGGGGACAGTGAAACCACCGAACAAGACCACTCTGTGGGTAGAAATATTTATTCAAACTTCCAAGGGACACAGAATAAAATAGCAAAAGGCAGGGAAAGCCTTACCAGTTTTAAAGAGGTTTGTGTCAGGGAGGGAGCATGTAAGCTTGGAGCATCCTGGAAGTTAGAGGTGGGGTGGGATTGGGAGTGGGAGGGACCGCTACCCAGAAGAGCCTGGGAGCTGTGTGGGGACTTTGATATGTGTTACAGGTATGTATTAATAGGGAGCTAGATGCCCCAATGTCTAGAAATAGTTGTCTGTTGGGACACATAAGCAAAGTTTTTCTGACAGAAACCTACTTCACAAGTTTCTGAGGAATGCTGATTTTAGGCTTTTGTTTTTCCACGAGCAATCCTTCTGTTTCCCAGGTCAGAGTTCAGCCTGAGCTGAACCCATGATGTCCTTTATGACATTGTCTGTGACCATTATGGGGAGGCCACTTTGGACGCCATAGTTTCCATGGCGCACTTGTTCTACATTGCAGTGCTTCCTGCTTATTCCCAAGTAAATACCATCACTCTTTAGCATCAGTTATGTAGTTTGACACTAATAACATAGGTACCAGAAGTTCAGAGAAACATATTTTTCAAAATGTTTAAAGCACTGAAGTAATTGCCATGGGTTGTCAGAACTTTGAGTGTCTCACGTTTGCTTTATATTTAAGTGAGAATTACATTTGGGCAGTTTGCAGTTTCTGAAAGTCTCAAAAATGGCCTCAATGGAAGGAGAGCCTGCTGCACAAGCATAAGGAGGGTCTGAGTTCAAATCCGCAGCACCACATGAAAGCTGTGTGGCAGTGCACATTGGAGGGAGGGGACAGGAGGACCTAGGAGCTCACTGGCCAACCAATCTGGACAAAACACAAGTTCCAGGCTCACTGGAAGGCTCTGTCTCAAATACTAAGAAGCCAATAAAGACCCTCTGCATTGACTTCTGGCACACATGGACACGTGCACCTGCGAACACATGCACATATACAGACATACATGCGATGACTTCACTTTGAAGAATGCTATTTACCCACATACCTGCTATTCTCATGCACTTCATTCTTCACGTACTCGTTGGTGCTGGGGCAGTTTCACCTATTGTGGACCTGCTGGTAACCAGAGCTCTCTGGTGTTCTCTGAGAGCTTTATTTCGCCTTTATTTTGAAAGTGATGATTTTCACTGGCTATGGAATTCCAACTTGGATTCTCTTTCTTTTAGCATTTTGGAGCTAGCTCACTGGTGTGTACCTCAGATGACAGAGTGTTTACCTAGCATGTGCAAAGCCGTGGGTTCAAGCCTCAGCACATGGTGATGCATGCCTATAAGCCCAGAACTTGGGAGGCTGAGACAGGAGGATCAGAAGTTCGAGATAACCTCTGATGAGACACTGGGGAAAAAGTAAAATCCCCATCTTTGGTCTTCCGTTGTTTTCTGATGAGACATAGATAACTGTTACTGTTCTCCAGGATGTTGTGTACTGTCTGTTTTTCAGCAAGTTGAAGGTCTGTCTTGGCTCCTGGCAGCTGTAACTACAGTGTTGTACAGTGTGGAGGTGGAGGGGCAGGTAGGAACATGCTGATCATTAGCTGACAGCATTGCAGGGCTACGGTTTGTTTATTGTGCTACACTATTTACTTACGTTACATGGATTCATTGGTATGTGATGAAGTTATAAAGTCTTAAGATGTAAAGATGATGGATGTGAGTTTGGAGCAGAGGAGTAGGTGGCTGGTGTGACTCAGGAAATCAAGGGAAGGCTTTTTGATTTTTTTTTTATGAGTGTTTCACCTGCATGTGTATGTATGTATACCACATGCATGCCTGGTGCCCCTGAAGGTCAAAAGAGGACATCTGATCCCTTGCAACTGGAATCACAAGTGACGTGAGCCACCACGTGGGTGCTGGCAACTGAACCTGTCTTCTGCAAGAGCAGGTGGTGCTCTCGGCCCCCAAGGAAAGATTTGCTTTTATGAGTATGTGGAGAGCTTCTGGGGAACACCCTTTTCACAAGACGGAAGCTTAGCTAGGTGGAATCCCTTAATTCCATTTAATATCTTTAATTTGAGTATCTCCTTGAACACAGCATTTAACTCCGATTTATTTCCTGGTGCCCCTTTTACCCTTGAACCATACATTATATATTTTTCCTTTCTCAGCTTGCTACATTTGATCAAGACACTCTTCATAAGAGTGAACCGCATGACAGAGTCTATGCTAGGCTGTTTTGAGACTTCCTTTGCCAATGTAATTAATCTAAATCTCTTTACCTTAGCCTCAGGCAAGGGCAAAAGCAGCCGTTTCTTTACCCAGATATCACAAGAATGATCTCCAGGCAGCATACTACAATTCTTCTCCTCTGAAGCCTGTTGATCCAGGCCCCCACAGTTGAGATCACCCTCAGCACCACTGTCTATCATGCTTCTGCTACTATGGCCCATTAAGCTCTACTTAAAGCATTCTTCTCCTTTCCTAAGCCAAAGTCCCAAAATCCACATTCCTCCAAACAAAAACATGGTCAGGCCTGTCACAGCAATACCCCAGTCCCTGGTACCAACTTCTGTCTTAGGATTTCCCTTGCTGTGAAGAGACACCATGACCAAGGCAACTCTTATAAAGGAAAACATTTAACTGGGGATGGCTTACAGCTTCAGACATTTAATTCATTATCATCATGGTGGGAAGCATGGCAGCGTGCAGGCAGACTTGGTGCTGGAGAAGGAGCTGAGAGCTCTATGTCTTGATCCAAAGGCAGCCAGAAGACTGGATGTGTTTCATACTGGGCATAGCTTGAGCATTAAGACCTCAAAGCCCTGTCTCCACAGTGACACACTTCCTCCAACAAGGCCACACAGCCTAAGAGTGTCACTCACTAAGATCAAGCAAGCATCAAACACAGGAATCTGTGGGGGCCGTACCTGTTCAAAGCACCACAACATCCTACTCTAACTATTCACCATTCCTTCTGCCAGCACCTGTTCCACACCATTGATTCCTCTGTCATTGCAGGAGATGCCATCTAACCTCTCTGCTTCTGCCCTGCCCCTGGCAGCCCGTTCTCCATGAGCATCTGTTAACCTTTAAGATAAATCACATGACTTCTCTGTTCAGAACCCTTAGTGACTTCCCATCAGTGAGTAGGAGAGCCAGAGCAGCTGAGTGTGAGGATAAGACAGGCAGGAATAGAAAGGAGTCCTTAGCTTTAAACTAGAACTGAACGTCTTCTGGCTGATATGGCCAAAGTTCTAGTTAGATTCAGGGAAAGACAGATTTGATGGCCCCTTTTACAGGGAGCTTGCAGCTCCACAGCAGAGCCAGCTCTTTAGGAACAGGAGATGGAGGAGCTGCCTATAAAGTTAAAGTCCTCTGCCGTGGGCCCTGCTTCCTTTTATTTCTGCAGTGCTAGGAGCAAAGTTGGGGTTTTGTGCATACCAGGCAGCTGCTCCGCAGATTCACACTCCCCTGAGCTTCTGGTCCCTGGAGAAGCTCTGGCCTCCAGAGCACTCATAGCCTCTCAAATACCATTTACCTACACCAGCACTTGTGAAATGGAGCCAACAAATAAATATGGAGGACAAGGCCTTGTCAGGGCTTGAGGAGAATTCAGCAAAGGGAAAGGGAAAGGCTTTGAGAGTTATACAACTTGGAGAGAAGAAACCTTAGGAAATCAACTAAACTGGGTGGTAGCAACAGTAGGCGGTGGAGAAGAGTTAGGAGAGGGGCCCTGGGCTAAAACAGTCAGCAAGCTAGGAATTAAAGAGCAAGAAGCAACCTGTCCTCTGAGCCTTGCCTCTCTGCTCTGCCTTCAGACTGCTTCTTTCCCGTGAGATGAGTCCTCTTTTGTTCTGTGCCTCCCCCTATCTCCTATCAAGCCCAGGCTCTGCCTGCTTCATATAACAGCCCTTGGTTAACCACAGGCATGGGGCCAGACACAATTCTCCATAAACAGTGAGTGTAGGCGGCAGGAAGTAGAAGACCATGGCCAGGAGGCCTTGAGCTGCCCACCTCCATCAGCCAAACCACAGCATTGCAAATTTGCCAGGGATGGAGGAGCCCCGGCCCAGCAGGTGAGCTGAGAGTCCTAGCTGTGGGTCTGCTGCTGGCTTTCTAAGGTCGCGGGCAGTGTGCTCTCTGGAGAGGTAGCACTGACTTGATTTTTGTATAGGAACGTAACTTCTGAATCCAACCAAAGTTTATAAAGTTGAGGTTTGCCAGTGACTATAGCCATGTACGCTGGAACGTTACCTGACTCCTGTGCGCTTTCTTTATCTGAAAAGTGGGTGTAATAGAACCTGTCACCCGGAGTGCCTTGTGGAATGACTTAGTTAGATATGCAGTTTAGAGCACTTCTTGCCACAATACAATGAGCACCACGAGTGTTGGTTGTCTTATTTTCACTCTCATTATTATCTAGATGTCTTACCTCTAAGCTGTTCTTCTGGCATGTGTGGAGGGGAGGGGAGTAATTGTAGGGAAGAAATGTTGGGAGAGAGGGCCATGATCCAAAGCTTCGGACCAGGGAGGGAGGGCACTAGCAAGGTGCAGGACAGCCCCAGAAGTTGGTGAGCAATTCCTGAACCATAGCAGCTGGCTGGGCCCAGACCAGAGTACAGCCCACATGACACCTAGCCACAGCAGTCACTGAAGCTAAGGCTTTGTGGCTCCTGTTCTCCCTAGGGCCAAAGAAATTTCCTTGCTTTCGTTGTTCTTCCTAAACCATGTAGCACCAGAAAGATGCACAGTCCCACAGTCACCAGATCATACCAGAAAGAGTCAGGTCCAAGGCAACCAGGGCCCCTGTGTCTCAGACTGTGGCCCAGGCCTTAAGGCTGGGCTTGCCCCTCTTGCTTAGCAAGAGATCTAGACCTGGTGCCTCATTTCTTTGAGCCACCAAGTCCCTACCCCTGAAGGTCACAGAAAGGTTCTTCTAAAGGCTACCTAAAGCTTTTAAAAGGAAATGAGCAACCTGGCCAAGGATGTACAGGAGTAAAAAAGAAGCCAGAACTGCAAACTGGCTGGTACCTCACCTGACCCAGATGGAAAGTTGATGGGGGCCTCCCAGAGAAGGCCTAGACCTGTTGCCATGTGCTGTGCCCATCTAGACCTGAGCTGCAGACAAGCTGGTGTGCAGCAGGAAATAGGAACTCCACCAGGACTGTTGCTCTAACCCATTCCTCTCTGGAGTCTGGACTTTGGAGACCTCCCACTAGTCAGCATTGGTTAGTGGGCTAAGGAGTCTGTCTGGCTCTCCTGCGCCCTTCATTGTGGAAACTGAGGGCCAGTGATGGTGTGAGCAGGCGTCCTGTGGGTTGGACCTCTTAGAAATGGCTTCTCAGAAGGACGAATGTACCAGGCAGTGAGGCAGAGAGGGAGCATGGGGGTAGAAGAGCCCTGAGGGTGGAGTGCTAACACGAGTGGAGAGTGAGCTGGGACAGCCAACCGTGCTTGTAGCTGGGCTGGTTAGATTCTCACCTTCCGCTCAGGCCTGGGACTCCCGTCTGAGTGTCCTGTTCCCACTTTCCCCTACTCCTACTGTGGCTGCTAAGTTCTCTGCCGTCTTTAGTGTCTGGGAAGTCCTTGTCACTGCCCCAGCGGAAGACAGCCAAGAGGGTGAAAGTTGAGCAAGGTGGCAGCTGTGTAGAGCCCTCACACAGCCTCTGAGGCAGCAGCCCAGGCAGCCTGGCTGAGCAGGGCAGCTGTTTCCTTTCAGTTTTTTATCTCTGCAGTGTTTTTTCTCCCTTAAGGGAGCTGCTCTAGAAGAGAACAGAGCTTCGGCCATGAGCCAACGCAGAGGATCTCTTATGGGGACAGCTGTGGAGCACATACCTACCCAAGCACTAAGCATACCTTGAGGAGGTAGCAAACCCTGATTCTGCTCAGGACCTATGAGGCCTAGCTTCTTGCCTGGGGTGAGAATGAAAGCTTGGTTTTGCTGTACTGCAGCTCCCCTAAGTAGGAGCGTGGGCGTATATAGAGGAATGGCTAATACATCTGGGGATGTCCCTGCCCTGAACCGTTTCCATCTGCCCAGACCTTCAGGGTTATGTGTTTTGCAGTGGCAACTCTGATAGTCTTTAGTACTTACTAATCAAGATGTTTGTTAAACCCTTTTAAAGTCAACAGTTACTACTGAGCATGTGTATCTCTACCCCCTCTGCCCTGAGCCTAGGCCTGGGCCATATAGATAAGGGCTCCTTGGTCACTGGGTCTGGGTGTGGATGTGGAAGGTTGGCTGAACCAGCCACCTTAGCTCCAGCTCCAAGGATGCTAGGACCCAGCAGTAGCTGTAGGCCTGTGTGCATGCCCTTCCTCCTTGTGGGTGGCCTCACTCCCACCCCAGCTTCAATGAAACTCAGCCTGTCTTAGACCCTGGAACTCATTGAAGTCTACCTGGACCTTTTCAACTCTTACTAATGGGCTCCTTTCTCTGTGCTGCCAACTCCAAACCTCATCTCTGTGACTGGTGGGTAGTTCGTGTGTTCACCTCCCTTCTATCTTAAGGAGCTCTGTGAGGACAGGAATCATGCCTGCCTGTTGGCGTATGGGTTGATCAGAGGGAGTAGGTCCTAAGCTTACAGAAGGCTTGATGAGCCACCAGCAGAAGTCTGTGATGGTCATTTTATGAACTGAGCAGAACTACTTAAGTCTCTAAAGTAGAGAATGAACTTGTAACAAGTGTGGAAACAGAGATCTGGTCTTAGGATTTGACAAGTGATTAAAAATCAATGCCTGTGGTCAGAGATGCGTGGTGAGACCCTGGCTCCTAAGTAAAGGTCAAGACCTGTTTCCCATCTGGCTTAGTCTCTTCGTTCCCTTTCACATTTCTTTTGTCTGTTTTATGCAGTTCTAAAATGCATAAAAGAAAATGTAGTGTAAGCCACAGCTAGTGACTCTAAAGATCTATCTATAGCTACAGCCCAAGAATTGAATGGGACTAGTGTCACCTCCAAACACCAAATCCCCCAGAGAAGCTTAAAAGTCTTGCAGAGAACTGGAAGGATGTATACACGGTAGACAAGCAACCACTGGTTCTAGAAGGAATGAATGAGGCAGTTGCTGCAAGAGAAGTCTCTTCCCACCTGATGTAAACCAGGTCATCATGTCCCAGCTCACTGCTCTCACAGGTCCTGGCCTGCCTGGGGTCGTATGTATTAAACCCTCTGGCTCATGACCTCAGGAGAGCCCAGTCTGGAGCCAGGGACAACATGGAGACACTGGCTCCTGATCCCTCCCCTGGCCTGAGGTGTTACTTTGGAAGGAAGAGCTACAAACCAACGAATGGCATCCTTCCCGTTTGCCTAGACCTGCCCGGAACACAGAGCTGTACCCTCAGGCTCTGTCATGCAGCCCAGCCTGGTACTGCTTATTCTGGGTCACCAGGAAAGCCTGCCTAAGGGCCTGCTCAACTTGTCCATCTTCCCTTGGTGCTTAGAGCTCTAGACTGGCAAAGACCATCCTATTTGCCCAGCCCCCTTGTTCATGGTTGGGAAACTAGCACCCAAACTATAGAGAGAAATAACCAGCTCTCATCCTCCTTATCTCACTCTGGCTGCTACCCTCATTCTTTGGGTAAGTCACTGTGTCTTGCATGTTTAACTCTGAGCTACAGAGCCAGGATCTACTCTGTTCATTTCTGCCTCCATTTGACATATATTTTCCTATAGAACGGAACAGTGGGATTTCTGAGTGTACTCATCCTGGAGCTTCTGTAGCTGGACCTGTCTCCTGTTGGCAGGCTTACAGGGTACCAGCTGGGGAAATGGAGTGGTGTGGTAGAGTCTCATTGCTCCATCGGCCTGGGAAGGCTGGTGGATTTGGGGTCAGGAAAGAGATCTTCCCTTAGGGCAGGCTGTGTGCTGTGAAGCCGAAGACAGTGCCCATCGTGACGGCCTCTACTCCTTTCCATGCTGTTTCTTCCCTACCTGGCCTCCATCTCTTCCTTAGGGGCCTTACTCCATCCACATGCCCAGGCAGCTCACTGTATAGGTCTGAGCCCCCTCAGCACAGGAACCTGACAGTATGGCAAAAAGGAAAAAGTGAATGAGCACACGGCTTTGCGGTGCTGCACAGGTGGGATTCCCACCACAGCTCTGCCACTCAGAACTATCCGACCTTGAACTAATTGCACCTGAACTGTGGCGTTATGAGGTGGTGTGCAAACCTGGCACCTCTGCAGAAGTGTTAGCCATAGGACCAAAATCCCCCACTGGCAATGCTATATCCTCGGTGCTAATCTTGCTGACTTCCTCCTCTCCAGGACAAGAGTGAAGCCACCAAGGGAGCCCTCGTCCAGAGGCCTGGTCGTCCCAGACCTAACTCCCTCCCTCCCAACCTTCCTGAGGAAGAGACTCGCAGGATTGCACGGATATTTTCTTCCCAGTATTCCCAGAAGACTGATGAAGCCTGAGAGACTGAGGGAAGCGGCTCCCAGCCAACTCCCTCAGCTTTGTTCAGCAAAAGGTACCAGGTCTGTTTCCCTCGGCATCCTGACACCACCACGACCATTACCCTGTCCCATGGGTATCTTGAAACCTAATCAGCTAAGACTAGAGAAGTGTCCCGAACAACCTAGCCCCGCCTGCCAGGACCTTAACTTCCTTCTGTAATGACGCAACAGCTGGAAATGACTCCAGTGCCCAAGTGTCCCACCCCAGCTTCTGACTGTGGGGCCTAAGGAGGACCTCTGAGCAGAGGAACCAGTGCTCTTGAGCTAGCCCACTGCTGACCAGAGCCTTCCCTCTGATTGAATAGGACAGGCTATTTTTGCCTTAAATTTGGAGGAGGCATACAGTAAGTGTGTGCATAGCTGAGAAAAGTCCAGGGCCCTGTCCAGCTCATTTGTTTGGAAATGAGGTATTTGATAGATATAAATTATTTTTATGATGTATTGAATTAATCAATAGAACAGGGGGAATCACCTCCTTTAAAACTGTGTTTGATTGTCTGAACCCTAACCATGTTTTTAACTTAATGCTTGTTTTTTTACTCAGCTCTGAAATGCATTGTTCTTGCATTTGTTTTAATAAAAGTATGACATTTGTATTCGTGTACAAGTACTATCTGGGTTGGTCACTGGGAAAAGGTGTTGGGATTCATTTGTACTCTTAATACAGAGAGAAAGGTTGACAGCCATTACTCAGCCATCTGGAACAAGGGGCCTGGGTCCCCATGAGACTTCTGGGTTCTTGCAAGTGGCAGACTGGCCCACATTAGAGTGGCACCAGTGTCCCTCTTCTGATGGTTTGGGCTTTTGCTTGCTCATTCATGGTTTGTCTTTTCCTCTGATGACCCTGGAAATCTCTCAGCACAGTGAAAGTCTGCCTAAGACCCCATCACTTACAGTCACCTGTGTTACTCAAGAGGATGTCTCTGTCAGAACACAGCCACTTGGGCAGCTGCCATAGACAAAGCCCTATGGAGGTGACTCTGAAGGGGTGCAGAGGTACAGCACAGCCCAGCAGGGTGATGAGGCTAGGAGGAGCTACCAGAGGGCCCTGCTTGTCACCCCTAAGTGCATGTCATTTCACTGAATCCTCAAAATAACACTATGATGCCCCTCCCACAGGTAAACTCAAGATCAAGGAAGTCAGATGCATTGCTTCTGTGTAGCTAGAATATGCATCAGGACACAAGATACACATACCCAACAATAAGAGGCTCTGACCAAAGCAGGGCGCAGCCAGTAAGCGTCCTAATTTAGGGCAGGCCCAGGCTGCTGCACCCAGGGAAGGGTTCCTGAAGGAAGCCCGTACGGGGTAGAGCACGGGGAAGGGAGCAAAGCACAGACAGCTCCAGAGAGAACTGGAGAGTGTTCTGGGCCATATCAGTCCAGCCTGGCAGTGTCTGTGGCTCTGGCCTCGTCTGGAAGGCACAGACACTGTTAGGCACTGACTTCATATGGTTGCTGTGAAGATCAAATGGGGTGTTTGTGAAAATGCTTTGCTGGCATTTGGCACATAATGGAAGCTTGGGAAATGTCAACCACAACCACTCTTCCCAAACTCCAGAAATGAACTAGTAGAGGCAAGTGCACCAGTACCCAGAAGGCCAAGCCCTCCAGCCTCCTTTTGATGGGCTGTGCACCTTCAGCCCAGCCTGCTCTCATATTTATTTCTTCTCCTTGAGCTCACTCTGCAAGCCTGTCCCCTCCACAGCCAGAGGCCGGCCTGGCCCCAGGTCTCACACTCAGCCAGAATAGCCTTCTAGCGCCTAGAGTTCCATGCCTCTTAGGGAATAAGAAACCTCCAGGTTCCAGGCCTCAGGTGAAAAAGATCATTGCCATATGCTGCTCCTGTAAATAACCTGAAGGGGTCAGGCGAGGACAGGGCCACAGGAGGACATGGGCCGCAGGAAGCCTCTGATGACAGGCATGGTGAAGGTCTGAAACACCGACAGGTGTGTTATTTACCAATATCTCATCCCGGTGCTAGCTCTGAGGTGACGTGACTCACCAAGTTATACATCATGTTTGTCACCACAGCCAGAGTGAACCCCGACTTCTTTATCCATGACCTCCTCAGACCTGAAAACAGGTGTCTGTGGTGACCCAGAGTCTGTGTCGGCCAACCTTCGAACTTCTCGTGGAGGCATGACTGGGAGAGCCCCAGGCAGACCCGCCCTCAGGAAGCTGAGGCCGGGGTCAGCTGAGTTCTCCTCTCTGGGTTTCTCCAGGACCTGCCACCTGTCCCTCCCACACACAGCTCTCTCAGTCCCGCCCAGCTCCAGATGAATAGTTCTAGACAGCCCAAAATCACCAGGCAGGGCCTGGTCCAAGAAAGAGGATAAACATTCTAGCTAGCACAGTACCTACCCTGCCATGGCTCTGTGCTCGAGTTCCAAAATGACTCTGCCTTCTCTGCCCTAGCTATCTTCTTCTCCCCTCTCTTTGCCTCCCTTCTGTGTCACCCAGCTCCCAGCCAGGCTCAGCTACGCCTCATCGTAACCTCAGCACCTGCAGATGGACTAGCCTGCAGTGGTTGCCGGAAGGAATTCTGCTCACCCTGCCCCATTTCACTCTGGCCCCAACATGCCCATGCCAAGTGCCGTGTCATGGAGAATAGTGGTTACAGCAGATAGACCTAAAGTGTGTTAAAGGTTGCAGGTCAGGCTCTGCCGCGTACCAGCTTGATGACCTTGGGAAGCCACTGCCATTGAGGTTCATCTTTCTGTGTGAAACATTGACGCATGAGGGCCCTGCACAGCAAAGGAGTAAGTACTGATACACACTACAGCATGTAAGATGTAACGTGGCTGGGAGAGAAATGAAAGATGCCAGCCTCAAGACGCCACTCATTCTGTATGATCCTACTCAAACAGAACATCTAGAACAAGTAAATTAAGAAGCAGAAAGATGGGTGGTTGCCCGAAGCTGGGTGGAGGGGGAAGGGCGGCTCATTTTGCTTTGTGTTTGAGCCGTGCTAGCCTGAACTAGAATATAGCGGTTGCTTAAACAGTATTGCAGTTGTGTGCTCTAAGTGGGCAGATCGCATGCTATGTTAAGTACATCTCAAAGCCGTTGTGCTTTGTTCTTAAATTTAGGACCCTGGCAATACCTGCTTCCTAGGCGTATGGGAACTAGAAATGATGTGCCTAAAATATCAGGCACCTAATGGGCTCCAAGAGATGGTGCTTAGCATCGTTGTTGTTTGTAAGAAGACACCCCAGAGAACCCCTGTCCTAAGAGGCCTTGACCTTTGGGCTCTCAACGGTGACAAGTGCACATGCTCACACAGCCTGTATCTCCTGGTCATGAAGGTAGCCCTCCTCTTGAAAGCCCAGAGCCATATTAAAGAGCCCTAGGACAAGACCTGGAACTCACTGGTCCCCTCCCTGCCCTGCCCCTCAGCAGCCCGCCTCTTGTCAAGTGATCAGACTGTCAACTAGCTCTTCAGAATTAGGTTTCAGGTCAGCTGGTGCGTAAGGCCAGTGCCGAGCCAGAGGCAGCAGAGACAGTGAATGGTGAGGAGGGGCCATCAGATCCTGCTGCTGCCCCCCTGGAATGGAGCCTTAGGGGGCCCCTGCACTACCCAACCTTGGCTAGACACAAAGGTAAGAGCCCACACCTTCCTTCAGCAGTCCCTTCTCCCTTGCCCCTCTGCTTGCTCTCCCTTCCAGGAATGCTCACAGCCAGGAGCTGCTGGAGATCACCATAGCGTGACAGACCAAGAGTGATTCAGTCTAGCCAGCCCCCACCTGGTAAAGTTGAAGGAACTGCAGGCCTGGGGAAGGCCTTGACTCCCACATCTGCGTTATTCCCCAGGACTCCTCTTTGTCCTGCTGGCTCCTCTGCTGGGATTTTACTATTGCCAGATAGAAAGTGTCCCTCTCCTCTGGCCCAGGATCCCCCACAGAACACAAAGCTCTCTCTAGCAAGGGTCCTGGGGCCCTTCCCAGGGAAGAGATGATGAGGGCACCTCTGGGCTGGATCCTGGTCCAGGTGCGTGGTAGACATTTCTAGAGCCTGTGGTCACTCTGCCTGGTGGCTTCCTCAATGAGATGCTTTGTTGGAGAGAGTCGGGTTAGGCAATACAGGGCATACTCAGCAAACATGAATGAGGCCCTGTAGGCAGAGCGTCCCATGCTGTGGGCACCTCAGCAGAGCTACAAGGATGAAGACTGTTCTCAACTTCCACCTCCAGCCTGTGGCAAAGGTCTGCTGCCCACCAGGGTTCCTCAAATAACAGTTGAGGTGCAGCCAGAAGGAGGTCGGGGAGTGCTGACCTCAGGGAGGTTCCTACTACACCTGCTATTGTTGCCTCGTCCACACTCTCAAGGAAGTCTGCCGACCTTTCTATCTCTGATGGATGGCTCAGGGGTACTCCTAAACTTGGGTACACCCAATCGCAAGCTCTTAAGCAAGGACAAGCCTCAGTGTCTCTTGTGAGTACTTTTCCAACAATGTTCTCACTGGTCTTAGAACCTCATCACTCCCCTCTTATCTATCCCTGCTGCGTGCATCAGCATGCTCCAGCTGCCCAGCCCCTCCACGGTCTCCATGGACTGATTGTAACTTTGGCATTTGCAGCCCTCTGCCAAAGGGCCCTGAGATCACTTCTGACCTCATTTCCTGTCTTCTTGTCTTGGTAGGAATGATTCTTGGGCCAGCTGGCCCTCTGTCTGTCTTAGGACCTTCCCTACTACAGTCTTCATAGAGAAGGAGGGGAGGTTGATCCTGTCCCTGCTTTGGAGGCTCTGGCACAGCTAGAAAACAGTTGCAGATAATGGGGCAATGCTACAAGACAGGAGGGTCAGAAGTAACAAAGGACAAAGTAGGGAGAAAGGGAAGCCCTGCTTGACACGGCAGCAAAACTCAGACACAGTCCTGGCCTCAGCAGGGAGAAACCTCTGTTAAGTGCAGGACCTGGCTCAGGACCAATGCCCCCTGAAGTTTCATTCCCTCCGGCAGAAAATACTCTGAAGTCACTGGTCCCTGACAGTGGCCGTACATGGGCCCTCTGCCTGTCTAACCTCAGTGTTCCTCTCCGAAGTGCAGCAGAACACAGAATTCTTCTGTGAGCCCGTGAGTGGTCCCAGACAGGCTTTGAAGAAGGGACACTAAAGAACTTACCCCAAGGGCCTGCCCAGCTCTGAGTGAGCTTCAGGTGCAGGGTGTCAGGTCACCCAGCAGCCTAGCTCTCCAGGGCAAATCCAAGGCTTGGAAGAGAGGCCACCAGGATGCCATAAGGAGACCTGGCTACTCCCACAGTGCATTCCAGGCCAGGGCAGGGGATCCAGTACCTCTCTGCTGGGAAGGAGCCAGACCTGGCTGCTCTTCTGTAGGGCAAAGGGGAATGGAGCCCTGAGCAAGTGGAGTGTGTTTCTCCAAACAGGCCTACACTGCTGTTCCCTAGCCAAGTTGGCTCCAAACACCCTAAGCCTCAGGCCTCAATCTCCAAAGAAGTTGTCCCCTCCTGGAGCTTGTCTCAGTTTACAACTCAGGCAGACAAGAAGATGGGCTGAAGGAAGAGCCTGGGAGAGCCAAGGCCTGATACACCCACCTACACAGCTCTTAGCCTCTCGGGACACATGGATTGGTGGGCCCTGGTATTCATCCAGCCTTCCCCAGACTCATATGTTTGGTTTTATGAAGCATTCAATAGCTGCTTTGAATGAATGCTCAACAAAAGGCAAACCCCGGAGGAGCCAGTTATCAAACTGACTAGACAGTGTGTGATGTAGCAATGACAGCTTCGTTGCTTGGCCATCAACAACCAGATTGGAGTTCTGTGACCAGTGGGGTCAGTTGGCCTCTGTCCTTTTTTTTTTTCTTTCTTTCTTTCTTTCTTTCTTTCTTTCTTTCTCTCTCTCTCTCTCTTTCTTTCTCTTTCTTGCTTCCTTTCTTTCTTTTTCTTTCTTTGAGGTAGGGTTTCTCTTATAGCCTTGGCTATCCTGAAACTTGCTCTGTAGACCCCCAGGCTGGCCTCTGCCTCTGAAGTACTGGGATTAAAGGCATGTGCCACCACTGCCCAGTTTTTCATCTTTTTTAAATAATTATTTTTTTAATTTATGTGCACTGGTGTTTTGCCCACATGTATGTCTGTGTGGCTATGTAAGATCTTGCAGTTGCAGATAATAATGAGCTGCCATGTCGGTGTTGGGTATTGAACCTGGGTCCTCTGGAAGAGCAGCCAATGGCCTTAACCACTGGGCCATCTCTCCTCCCAACCTCTTCCCATCTTGAGCCTCTGTTTTCTCATCTGTAAACTGTCCTGCTTTTTCCCAAATGGTTTTGAACATAAAATAGACTGAACACAGGCTTGGGCACCAGGGACTGGTGCACTGAGCAGGCTAATGTCCCCAAGTCTCAGCTGCCTTTCCTGAGAGGTGTTAAGAATCAGGGGAGATGGTATATGGAAAGTCCCCACTTCAGGATCCAGAGCCCAGTGGCCAGGCTCTTCTGCTCTGAACCCTGGCTTCACCCAACAGCGGTGCCTCTCAACCTGTGGGTCATAATCCCTTTGGGGGTTATATGTCAGACATCCTGTATATCAGATATTTATATTACAATTCATAACAAAATTAGTTATGAAGTAGCAGCAAAAGCAATTTCATGGTTGGAGGCCACCACAGCATGAAGAACTGTATTAAAGGAAGGTTCAGGCCTCTGCCTCCCCCGGGCCATCCTTCTCATCTTCCTAAATAGCCAAAAGCCCTTTTCAGACCTCACCTTCATTGAGCCTCATGTCCCTATAAGCAAAAGGCTTGATCTTCCTCCATCCCTTCTTGACAGTTCCTCTCCACCTATACCAACCACAGTCCAGCTTGCACTCAGTTATTTGCGGGCACCACCTAAGCCAGCCCTTAATGCCTTCTGGAGAGCCTCCACAGGCAGCTCAGCACAGGGGCTTTCGTTCTGGGGTGCCAAGCACAGAGCGCTGTGTGCAGTGGGTCTCCACAGCACGTGCTGGCTGAGTCCCTGGCTCAGCTTAGTGACATGATGTGAAGATGGAGTTAGACAGATGTGAGGATCTTCCAGGAACGTCACCATCTGCTTTCTCAGCAAGTGCAGCGCTCTGGGTGGGCGTGGTCCCTGTTCTTGGGGACAGTGCATCTGAGTGAGAAAGAACAGCAGCAGACGAGGGTGAGGGGTGATCCGTGCTGGGAGATGGAGGAAAGGGATACTGAGCTAACATTTGAGTTCAGTGAGTGAGTAGGGGGGGAGAAAAGTGGGGAGAGCCGAGCCCTTACAAAGGGCCTTGTAGACCATGCCCAAGGTGTTAAGACTTCATTCTTGGTAGAATGAGGAGCCAGTGGACTGTTTAAAACCAGGAGAGTAGCAGTCTCCGACAGAGAGAGGCTTAGATGTAGGTCTCCAACAGGGAACACTTCCTGCCTCTGCTGTTTAGACCCAACTTTCCTGAGTCCCTGTCTAACTCCATCTAGAGCTTAGTGGCCCTTAACATGCAGCCAGGGCTGGGGATATAGCTCAGCTGTGGTGTGCTTGCTTAGCATACACAAAGCCCAGGGTTTAATCCTCAGCACCTCATAAACTGGATATAGTGACATACTTGGAAAGTAAGAGGCAGGAAGATCAGAAGTCCAAGGTCATCATTGTTACATAGCGAATTTGAAGCCATCCTGGCCTACAAGAGACCCTCCCAAAAGAAGAGAAAAAGGAAAAAGAAAGAAACATGGAATGATTTCCAGTTTTGCCTCAGACCTTCCTTGAGGGAGGGTTCAAAAGCCACCCTCTGGAGTAGGAGCCAGGCCTCCAGACTGGAGCCCAGCAGCCATGGGTTCCAGGCTTGGTCCATGTCCCACCGACTCGGCCACACTCATCTGTTCATACCCTCGAAGACAAGCCAACCAAGCCTGTCCCATCTCTATCTTGCCTTACCAGTGCCTGGTGTGGAGGTCAAGAAATATCTCATCAGTCAGTAGTCACTTTGCTCAGCATGAATTAGCACACCAAGTTTCTTCCCAATGGGAGGATTTTTCAGGGAAAGGTGACAGCCAAGTTCTTGGTTCCTGAAGGTGTAGGTTCAGGCGACATCACAGAGGAAACCAGAGTTGTATATGCCAGACCTGAAAAGATTCGAGACGTCACCTGACCTAGCTGCTACCCTTTGGTACCTAAATGTTCCCTATTGATTAACTGAGATGCATACACACACACTTACACAAAGTGTGGGGGGGGGGGGAGAAAATCTCAAATATATGAGATATCTACACAAAAAAGTATTCTTCATTGGCCCAAGACAGGGTAAATGCACCTAAGGTAAGCCTGAGAAGACAGGATCAGAGCCCAGATTTCCTAACCACTGGCCCAGAATCCTGCTGCCCTGTAGGGAAGGGTGCACACTGTTACCAATTCCATGAGACTGGCCCTGATCTGGGAATGGGTCATTAAAGGACACCGGACTTCAGCTCACCAAGAGAGTGTCTGAGCTAGTGCACCAGTGAATGGGCGCTGCCAAGAGAGGGCCTCAGCACAGAAGATGCCAGAAATCCGTTTGTAAGGACAGGGGGCCACCCGTGCTGGTGTAGCCGCTGCCCAGAACACCTGAGGCTAAACTAAGCCCCTCACACCATATGGTCTGAAATTCTCCCCTGGGGTCCTGTCTTCAGCTGAGAAGGGTCTCCTTGGTGACGTGAGAGGGTTCATGATGTAAGCCAGGCAGAGCAGCCATAACCACCCAGACAGCAGAAGTGTTTGTGTGTCAGATCATTACCCTCAGAGCAATTGGGAAGCAGGGGGCTCAGCAACTTAGTACCCGAACCCCCGTTCCACCAACAGACCACCAATCAAGAAATCCTACAGAGGGTTTGCCCTATACTAGGCCATAAATCCAATCCCCCACCACAGGAGTGGTATATATGCAGGCATCCCTTTAAGGGGAGGTGGCTTAGTCCAGGATGAATGGCTGTCTCCTTGGGCCATGAGGAATGTTCCTGTTTGGGAAAGAGGCATGAGGCACCTCAGAGAGCTTGATCAGTTAGGAAGCAGCAGGACACTGGAGAACATGATGCCTGTGGAGTCAGAACCAGGCCTGACACCTGCCCAGAATCAGTTTCCTCAGCCATTCAGTGATGATACCAACGGCCCTGCCTGCTTCCCCCCTGAACCCTCTGTGCAGAGGTGACAGGGATCAGTAGGTGTGAAAGATGGGAAATGATCGAGTGTGCCGGCCAAACTCAGGCAACTTAAGTGTGGCAGTACCCAGGCTATGACTCGGTAAAGCCCCTTCAGAGTGCTGTGGGGTCCCTGGAAATGGGACAGAGCCAAGGAGCCCTGGCGCCATCTGTTCCCCTGGCCTTTCTCCTGCAGCTTCCTCCCTGAGCTGAAGCAGAGGGTTTGCAGGCACCCTCTCTCCTCGAACCTGAGCAGGCACCAAAGGAAGCAGGCCCACCCTCCCAGGACCATGGTTGGGCTTCAGCCACCAGATGTGCCTCCCACAACAGTTGTAAAGTTCCTGGGGGCTGGCGCTGCGGCCTGTTTTGCTGACCTCCTCACCTTCCCTCTGGACACCGCCAAGGTCCGCCTGCAGGTAGGTGCCTCTGGCCAGCAGCTGTGATCCACGAGGAAGGAGGGGCTGCTTCTCCCCAGCATCAGCCCATGTGCCAACATGCCCTTCCTCACACAGAGCCGGGGAAAGGCCACTCCCTACACTGCCTTGGTCCCCACCACCATCCCTCAGGACCAAAACAGTCCAAATGCCTTGACATGGTGTGGCAGGGCTCTTTACTGCTTACCCCTGCTTTGTAAACCGTAAAGTGGAAAACAGAGGTAAGAAAGTAATGGTGTGAGCTTGGGTAAACCACTAACCATGTACTGTAAGACAGGGCCCCTGTGGTGTGCCGAGATGCTGCCTCGAGTGAGAGCTGCTTTGTAACTGCACCACGCTGACACGCTCAGCCGTTTTCACCCTGGTGTGATAATCATGCTAGTTCCAAGACCCTGCAGGGGACCTATGCACACAGGCCCTCCTCCCCGCTGCCCAGCAGCTCCTCAAGCCTGCGCTTGTCCCCCAGATCCAGGGGGAGAGCCCAGGGGCGCAGAGCGTGCAGTACCGCGGCGTGCTGGGTACCATCCTGACAATGGTGCGCACCGAGGGTCCCCGCAGCCCCTACAGCGGGCTGGTCGCTGGCCTGCACCGCCAGATGAGCTTTGCCTCCATTCGAATTGGCCTCTACGACTCGGTCAAGGAGTTCTACACACCCAAGGGAGCGGACCGTGAGTGCCAGCGCCCGTGGACACCAAGGGACGCCCATACCACCCAAGGGCGGGCAGGACCCCAGCTGGCAGCTGGAGTGCGGGTCGAGGACATGGTGTGGCCCACCAAGCAGTGTAGGGGATGGGGAAGCTGGTGGCAGACACTGCTGAGATCCTGACAGTGACAGTATCAGGGACTCCATGTTCTCTCTGCCCGCCCCAGACTCCAGTGTCGCTATCAGGATTCTGGCAGGCTGCACCACGGGAGCCATGGCAGTGACCTGTGCCCAGCCCACAGATGTGGTGAAGGTCCGATTTCAAGCCATGATACGCCTGGGAGCTGGAGGCGAGAGGAAATACAGAGGGACTATGGATGCCTACAGAACCATCGCCAGGGAAGAAGGAGTCCGGGGCCTGTGGAAAGGTAAACTTGGGACCTTTGGGAAAAGCTTTTCCTCCCTGAGGCCTGAGAGAAGGAACCCAGCAAGGAGGAACCCCAAAGCGTGGCTCAAGACCATAAGAATGCACCAAACACAATGCCCCACACACCTACCATAGGATCTCAAATACTTTCCAACTTACAGCCCTCACTTGCATAGGCTGCCCTGAGATAGAGACGGAAATGAACACAGGGCATCCACTCGTCAGGGATTTACTTCAGAGGAGCTGAGGAGACCAAGGTGCAGCTTATACTACAGACATGGGCCCAAGAGGCAGGCCAGAGGTGGAAAGGCCATGCTGGCTCCAAAAAGAACCTGGTCTCAAAGTCCAAGGAGATGAGATGGAAGGGGGGAGGGCCTTCAGAGGACAGAGCTGAATTAGGGGGATGGAGGAACACAGCTATGGAGCCGGCTGAAGTGACATAGGTGAGGGGCTTCCTGGGAGTGAAAACTGTAGAGTTCCCTATGTGTTTAGTTCTTGGCAAATGCCAGAATCCCTCCTCTGCTTGAACCACCATCCCCATAAATCCCTGCAGGAGAAAAATGGCTTTGTGATGTTTAGGGGCAGGACACCCCAGTCACAGTGTTGCCAGTGCATTTGCTGGTGTCCCACCCACGCCAAACCTGTCCTTGACTCAGTGAAACTCTTTTAGGACCCTGCCATACCTCTGTCACTGTTCTAGGGCCCAGCCTCCTTCCTTTTCTGCTCCTGAGTCTCGGGGAGGCATGGTGAAATTTTGGCAGAGAGTGCAAATTATGCTCCAAATGTAGCCAAGCAACAGGCATCTGTGAACGTAACAGAGAAGGAAAAGTGGGGCCTGCTTGCTGAGGTGTGGTCCCCTGCCTGAGACCACTGCTATAGGACGCTGTGCCCAAGCTGGAGCGTTGCATTCATCAGTCCCCTGCTGTCTTCCTAACAGGGACTTGGCCCAATATCACTAGAAATGCCATCGTCAACTGTGCTGAGATGGTGACCTATGACATCATCAAGGAGAAGCTGCTGGACTCTCGCCTCTTCACTGGTGAGAATGGGGAAGGAAAGGAGTGGGCACCACTCAGAGGCAGCAGGGACTCCCCTCCCTAAAAAAAAGAAAAAGAAAAAAAACAGAGAGAGGAGCAGTGTCCAGGTCGGGAGTGTGAGGAAGAAAGAGGCCTAGGCTAGAGCCTGAGCCCTGGTTTTCAGGGCCAGCACCAAACTCGATGTATCTGTGACAGTCGCCTGCCTATTCTGACTTCAATTTCCTCAACAAAAACAAACCAAAAAAAAAGCCATTGGGCTTTGGCTTTCTTCCTCAGAGATGTTTGGTCCTAGCTTGCCAAGACTAACCAAGAGCTCAGCCTTCCCTGTGCTCCAGGAGGTCAAGGTTACACTGGGGACCCACCGTGTCCACATCTGGGTAGCAAGCACACGAACTCCATTCTTGGAATCTGTTCTCCCCTTCTGTAGACAACTTCCCCTGTCACTTTGTCTCTGCCTTTGGAGCCGGCTTCTGTGCCACCGTGGTGGCCTCCCCAGTGGATGTGGTGAAGACTCGGTACATGAATGCTCCCCCAGGCAGGTACCGCAGCCCTCTACACTGTATGCTGAAGACGGTGGCCCGGGAGGGACCCACAGCCTTCTACAAAGGGTGAGCTGCCACCTTCTGCCTCCAGCACTCTCTCCAGAAAACTCGAGTTCTGTTTCTCTCTGTCTTCCCTTCTCTCCACTTTCTCCCCCTTTTTCTCTCTGTCCTACTGAGCCTCATGAGTCCCTGGATGGCCTAGAACTCATGCAGCCAAGAATGACCCTGGCATTCTGATCCTCCTGGCTCTGCGCTGAGCACTGCGTTAGAGGCATACCCGCCACACCCCCGCCACACCCCCGCCACACCCCCGCCACACCCAACTTTTGGGGTTTCCTTATCCACGGTGCCTACAACAGAAGCCTACCGAGGAAAAGTAGGCCAAGGCTAGGTAAAATTACTACTTGTCTCCAAATGTTTGGTGCAGGGGAGGCCTCTCCGCACTGCCACCCTGATACTCACTACCACAGAACGGCCGTATTCACTACTCCAACCCTCAGGGTTCCTGTCCCTTTGCATGGAAGGCCTATCCTTTAAAGAGTATCGCTACTGTCACAGTCATGGTTGCGTGTGGTGCACGTGTGTATGCGATGTGCCTGGGTACCTGTGCCACAGCACGTGTGGAGCTGGTTCCCTCCTTCAGCCTTTGCATGGGTTCCAGGGAGAAAACTAGTCCAAGGTGCGCATCCGTGCGCATCCGTGCCTTAGCCCACGGGGATGCCTTTCCCTCGCCATCTGTACAAGCCAAATCTTAGCCACTCTTGCAGACTAGTCCTCTCCCACGCTGTCATATCTAAGTCTTCCCTCCTCCCCGTGAGCCTCAGCAACACTATTTGACCCACTTCCAGGGTAATTCCACCTCCTACAAAATTAAATTTATTTTCATGCTAGTACTAGTTCCTGGGAGCTGCTGGCGGCTCATCCATCTTTTATCGCCTGAAGATCCGAACACAGAGCAGGCGCTCCGGCGAGTAGGTTCCTCACTCTGCTCCCGAAAGCCAGCTCTTTTCACTGAGCCATGTGCTGGGTACTTCAAATACAGCGCTGCAGCAACCCTCTCAGCTGGGTAGTAGCTCCCACCCTGCACTTCAAAACAGTAACTTGTCCAAGATCACAAATGGCAGGGGCCTGGCTCCGAGGCCACGCCCACTGTGCTGCTGCCTACCCCGCTGGTAAGGCCTTTGCTTGGCTCCCTCCTCAATGCCTTCAGCAGATATTTTCTGGGGTGCGATGTTAAGCTGAATTCAGCAGACAGACAGAAGCCCCTGGAGGGTCTGATGTCCGGGAGCAGCGTGCTCAGCCTGTCACCTGACACTGCCCCGCTGAGTGTCCTCAGCTAGGGCCTCACTTTGCTCTTTCACTTGGGAAACATTTTTGAATACTGTGTGTGTGCCAGGCTTGGACCTATGCCTCCCTCAGAGAGTCACAGACAACTGGGTGGCATTGATGGAGCAGGGCCAGGTTCTGTCTGCTCTGACCAGCTAACCATGTGACATCTCTGTAAGGGAGGTTACTGCCACACACACTTGCTTTATTTATTTTTTTTAAATATTTTTATTAATTACACTTTATTCACTTTGTATCCCCCCATAAACTCCTCCCTCCTTCCCTCCTAATCCCATCTTCGCTCCCCCTTCTCTACGCATGCCCCTCTCCACTTGTTTTATTTTTATTTTAGGTTTTTTGAAACAAGGTCCCATGTTGCTCAGACTAGCTTCAAGCCCCTGGTCTTTGTGCCTCTACTTCTCAAGTGGCAAGATCACAGGTGTATGCCAGCTTTTACTGTCCGCTAGTGATGTAGTCCTTATGAAGGTTCAAGAACAGCCATGACAAGCTGGGTCTGGTAGTTGAGGCAGGGGGGTTGCCTTGAGTTCAAGAAGGACAGCCAGAGCTGCATAGTAAGGCACCATCTTACACCCTCCCCACAAAGAAAATGTCACAGCATGTGGCTGCAGTGCCCAGCTGAATCTTGCAGCTTGAAGAACAGGCTGGAAAAGATAAGGGACAGCCCAAGCTGGGGGACAAGCAATGTGCTTAAGGGACAGAAGAGGGCCTGGCATTATCAGGGCATGGTGACTTGCTGAGTCTGACAGCAATCGAGGGGCCTAAGAGGGAGCAATTGGACATTGGCTGGGCTGAGCGAGGCCAGAGCACAGGCTCCTCCCTGCTTCTGAGAAGTACAAACAGCAGGATGCTCTCACCTAGGCACTGTAGTGCTTTCTGGAGGAGAGCTAAATTTGGTGCCAGGCTCCTTCCCCTCCCCCACAGCCACTGGGCCTTCCCTAGGTGGAAATATGGATGTATATGAGCCCAAGGTCCCTAGCATGCAGATGAGTTGCGCCAGACAGTATATCTGAACCCTACAGTGGAATTTACCAACGTTGTGGTTTTGAGTTACCTAGCCTCGCTGGCCTCAGCTTCTGACAAAGGACCTGGCAGCCAGCAGAATGAACACACAGACCTGTGAGAATTAGCTTCCTAACACGGTAACCTGCCTTAACAAGTTAGCTTCTTTCCTTTTCTCCTTCCAATTTCTGCCTCAATCCCCTCAGCAGAGAGGCCAGGGGGACAGCGGTTGTCAGAACAGACTTGTGACAGCAGCACAAGGACCGCATGCTGGGTGTGGCCGTGCCTCCTAACCCGCTTCTACTCATGTGGTGTAGTTGCTTCCCTCCTCAGATTTGTGCCTTCCTTCCTGCGCTTGGGAGCCTGGAATGTGATGATGTTTGTAACCTATGAGCAGCTGAAGCGGGCCTTGATGAAAGTCCAGGTATTGCGGGAATCTCCATTTTGAACTAGACAAGCCGGCCACTTGGTGCTCTCCATAAAAACCTGCCTAGAAGAGAAAAACCTCTGCTCTGCCCAGTCGGCCCAGCTCACCAGGACTTCTGCAGCTGTTGCTGACTCGAGAAACTGAACTAAAGAGAGGAAAGTTTGGGCCTTTCATATTTTGTCCTAGAATAGCTTTGTTTTGCACTGGCCTGATGGGAATAAATTATATTAATTTTAAACACTCTCAGGTGGATGCCTAACATTTAGGCAAAAGAGAACAGAGAAAACCAGATTCCTTTGGACAAAAGGGAAGTTTGCCAACTCCCTTGAAATGTAGGATTAGACAATGAACAGTAAACAGGAAAGGCTGCCAGCACTGGGAGCCCACTGTGTCCTTGAATCAAATAAAACCGCTCGAGGGACACTTCAGCTTCAACACAAAGCTGTGACTACAGCCTTCCCAGTCACCCAGCGACTTCTGCCCTTCTGCAAAGAGCCTGCCAAGTGGACTCCATTAGGATTCTGGGAGAAATGAGAAAAGGAAAAGAAAACATTGAAGCCGTACAGATGAGTCCTGCTGGGCCCCCCAGGAACCCTGGAGGACAGAGGATGTGCAGTAGAAAACAGTCCCTCCCCATCTACCTCATCAGGGCGTTGGGAGGACCAGAAGAGAAGCAGGGCATGGAAGCACTTTATATCAACAACGCCTGTCTGCAAATGTAAACATGAGGACAATGTTTTGGGAGAGATTTTTGTCCAGAGAGGAAGTTTGAGGGAAATGCGGTTTGTAGTGGTGAGGCCGTGCAAACCTGAACTGCACGGTGAGGTCCATGGATGACTGAAGCCAGCGGAGCTGCTTGCTAGCCTCGAAGGGCTGTAGGTTGGGCGAAGGGGCACCGCCTGTCGGTCAGTCCAAAGCAGCAGGGCTCAATGACAGAATTCCCACTGTAGGGGTGAGAATAAGGACGCTGCTCTTCTCCTTCTCTCTCAGACAGATTTCCTCCTATCGGGGTCCTACCTGTCAGGGCTATGGCAGACCCGGCTCCACCCACCTACACTTCCTCCTGCTCTCCCTCCACCGTTGGCTGCAGAGACCTTGCTCTTCCTGTTAAGCCTTCAGCCTTCTTCCTGCAAAAGGGAGGGCTGAAGTACAGGACCAACTTCCAAGCTTAAGATTGAAATCTGTCAACAAATGGCTCAGTGGGTTCAATGCATGGTGGAAGGAGAGAACGGACTCTTTATAAGCTGTCCTCTGACCTCCATATGAGTGACTATATATATACATCCATGTGAATGTGCTTATGTACAAGCACAATAAATAAAGGAATAAATGTAAAAAGAAGTGTAACTGCATATGATGGTTCAAATGGGCTGGCCCCCATGTATCTCAGGCATTTAAATACTTGTCCTCAGCTGTTCATGTCTGTCTGGGGAAAGCTGAAGATGCAGCCTTGCTGGAGAAGTGTCTCACGAGGGACTGACTGCCACTCCCAGTTTCCCCTCTGTTTCCTGCTTTCAGTTTGAGATGTGTGTTCTCAGAGGCTGCTCCAGCTGCCAAACCACCTCACCATGATGGACTTTATCCCTCGGAAACCATAAGCCTCAAATAAACCTTTCATCTGGAAGTTGCCTTGGCCATGGTATTTCATCACAGCAATAGAAAAGTAACTAAGACAGTGCACATCTTTCAAACTGCCTTACACTGTCAAAGTGTGACATATAGTGTCTTTTCCTGCTTCTTAGGAGCTTGATTGCGTTAGGGTCCAGGGGGAGCTGCATAAGCCATTCAGACACCAATCTCAGTTAGATATGGGTGGTTTATTGAACATGCCGCCCCCAGATCGATTACCATCAGGGACACAGAGTGGACTTAGGAACCAAACTATGATACTGAGTGTTTCTTAGACCTAGCTTATTAACTAACCATAATTGGCTCATGGGGGAGCAGGTGGGGCGCACAGCGGAACAGCGTAGTCACCTCTGAGTCAAGTTATTTTGCTAATTAGACAAAGCCATTCTAGCAGACCTTTAATTCAATTGGTCCCAAGTGGAACTTATGGTTAGGGCCAGGTGCACTTATGGTTGGGGGATTTCTAGGAGTAGCAAGGCCACAGACTATGCTGAGCATAAACATAGTTTTTGGTCAACCTGACCTTACACAGAGAGCTTTTCCCTATATCAGCAACAAACTGACATGATGTGGCTATTAGGCCTGAAACAAAAATGGCTACAGTTATGCTACCCAAAAGGAGCGGGCCTCAACAGCTTGGCTCCGATGAAAGGCAGAAGGGGCTCCAGGCTAGAGGAGTAACTCACCTGTGTGCTTGCCTACCACACACAGAGCCCTGAGTATGATCCCCAGCACCACATAAGCCAGACATGTGATGCTCGCCTGTGATCCCAGCACACAGGAGGCAGAGGAAGGTGGACAGATGAGGAGTTCTCGGTCCAACTTTGGCTCCATGGCAAGTTCCAGGTCCGCCTGAGACGCATGAGACTCTGTATGAAGAAGAAAAAAGAAAGAACTGGTCTCCAAGGCTCATCCCACCTCATCCCATGAGGCACAGAGAGTTCTTGCTCCTCAGTATCCTCCCGAACTCGTCAGTGACCCACTGTTAATCCCACCAGGAAAGAATAAGACCATTACCATAACTTCGAGCCAGATTTGAAGCAAGTGTTAATTAAATACTGAGCAGGATGATGCGCTCTGGACAGGTCCATTCCTGGGTTCTCAAAAAAAGAAAAAAGAAAAAAGAAAAAACCCAGCAATGAGTCTCATTTAGCAGAGGCCTAAAACTGCAAGCCTAAAAGGCCATCATATTTTCCACCAGGTCCAGTCAGGGGCAAGCATATATCAGGCATATTCCCTGCCTACTTACTTCCACCCACTCGTGCATGCGCTCTCGAGGTGCAGTTGGGTCAAACAAGTTTGTTTAGGGGAGTGAAAACAAACAATAGCCTCCAGTATTTCAGAAAGTGGTCCTTGGGCAAGGGGCTTACAGGTTAGAGGCAGTTTTGTTTCATGATCTCTTAGGCATGGTAATTAGAACTTAAAATTTAACTTTGGCTCTAACAATGCCTGTCCCACTGGCACATAAGGATTGATCAAAAGCACCTTGGTGGTGGTGGTGGTGCCGGAGAGGTGGCTCATCAGTTAAGAGCACTAGCAGCTCTTGCGGAGGCCCAAAGCTTGATTCCCAGCACCCATCTGGTGGGGAGCTCCCAACTGCCTGTAACTCCCGGCCTAAGGGATCCGACGCCTTCTGTATTCCTCAGGCGCTGCACCCACTTGGTGTGCATGCACATATGCAGACATCCACTCATACACATAAAATATTACAAACCCTAAAACAAACAAGCACAAACAGGAAGAGCTTGGCAATGTCACTTCTTCCTTTCCTGCCCAGACTCAGCTCACTGAGAAAAAGTGTACCTCAGCAGGCAACTAAATTTCAACTATAGTTTGAGATCATCTGCATGTACAAAGGAGCTAGCCGAACAAAAGCAAAAGAAATTATCTTGATTTATTGTCCCTCGCAGCCTTCAAACAAAAACCTTCATTTAGAAGATCCTCTTTCTTTTGACTTGATGGACACGTGTAAATCACTCTGAAACTCCTGATCTTTCTTTGGAGCTCCTGGGGCCAGAAACTGTCTTCTATTTATTTCTGTTATTAGAAGAGAAGACCGTTCAGATGAAGAGGAGGAGGAGGAGGAGGGGGGAAAAGGAGGAGGAGGAGGGGGGAAGAGCAGGGAGCAGGAGGAGGAGGATGTGGGAGGCTGGAGAGTGTTCTTTGTTTAGTTTTTTAGACAGTGTGATGCAGTCTAGGCTGGCCTGAATTTACCGTGTAGCAGAGGTGACCTTGAACTACTGATCCTCCTGCCTCTGCCCCTCCGAGTACGGAGATTTCAAGAGTCTGTCACTAAGCCTGGCTCTCAACGGTTGAGATGGAGAGGACAATCCCAGAAATGTTTGGGAACAGCCTTTTGGAGGAGGGTAAGATTGATGGGAGCGGGGGACTTGGGTTTCTCTCCTGAGTTCTTCAGCTTTCTGTTCTGTTCTCAGAATGGAACACAGGGCTCTGAGCTAGGCAAGCATGCTACCAACTGAGCTCTGCCCTCTACCCATGTCTTAAAAGGGGAGGCTGAACCAGTTCATCTAAGGGTCTCTAGTTATGTGACTCCAAAGACCATGCACCTAGCCCTTGTTGCTGTGGCTTCAACTTCTGCCTCTAGGAATTGATGAAAACTCAGCAAGAATTACCAGAGACATTGGAAATGTTCATTTTTTTTTTCTCATGCTGATTTTTATTACCTGATATTTTCAGTTTTCACTGTAATTTGTGTGCTTTTGACAAACTCTTGAATTTTACAAAAAAAAAAAAAAAAAGATATTCTCATCTGAAGGACAGTGAGTCTTTAGAATCTAGATTCTCTTCTGTTTTAGCTACCAGAACAACAACTTGGTATGCAGGCTTTTGGATCCATCTGGGTCTCCCTCTCCACCACAAAGTCTCCAAGAACCCTGGCTCTCTTTACCACAGCCAGAGTCAGACCCTGAGCAAGAGCTGACCATCCGGGTGAGAGGTGACGCCAGCCACAGCGACAGAAATCATTTTCTGCCTTACCCTTCGTGTCCCCGTTTCTGCTTCAGCCAACACCAAGCACCTGGTGAGGGTCTAGGTCCTGCAGTAATTATCCAGTCCCTCCCAGCTCAGGTCCACTCAGTGTCTCCCCGAAAATTCCTTCTGTTTATGGAGAACCAGGAAACGATACACCTGGTTCCAAACTGACCAGAGTTTAAGCCAGAGCACACCACTGTGTGACACTAGGCAGGTGGTTTAAACTCTCTGGACTGGGTTTTGTTGTGGGATATTCACCAGAGAAGACTTCTTGGACACAGATTTAAGCCAATAGAAAGTCCTGATTAGCAAGCAGCTACCTGGGCTCCTGAAGACTGGCTGGCTAATAAAGCCACACTGGGTGTTTGGGACCCTTTCTCTGGTGAGCTTTTAAGCACAAAACCTCTTTTTTGTTTGTTGGTTGGTTGGTTGTTTTGGGTGGTGTCTTTTGTTTGCTTGCTTTTTTTGTTTGTTTTGTTTTTTCGAGACAGGGTTTCTCTCTGTAGCCTTGGCTGTCCTGAACTTGCTCTGTAGACCAAACCAGCCTTGAACTCAAAGCGATCTGCCTCCTTCTGCTTCCCTAAATGCTGGGATTAAAGGCATGCACCATCACACCTGGCTACAGAAACCTACGTTTTAGGTTGACATATTTCAGTTAACAAAAACAGCCAGGAGTGGAACTAGAGAAAAGTAAGTAAGGTTTGTACATTTAGAGACATTCCCAGAACTATGGACATTGATAGTTTAGGTCTTTGTTTTCGTTTTGGCAGGTCTACATGCTGAGTTTTAGAGCCTGAATGGTACTTCCATCATGGAGTCAGTTATGCTGAGGTCTGGGGGCCTGTTTCCTTGTTCTGGAAAGGTTATATGACGTGTCCACGCCTACCTGATGCATAAAAATTGCTTTCCACAAGCATTCCCTCAACCCCCTCCTCCCACTGCGCTTTCCACAGCAGCCCAAACCTATCTGAGCTTCTATTACAATACATTTGGGCCCTTGGTCTGTGGCTTCCTGCTCTTGGGCGCCTAATCCCTAGACCAGCAAAAGGAGTTCCTCGCTCTGAATCTAATCTTTTAAAGCAAGTCTCTGGGGAGGACTCGGATTAAAGACAAAAGAAGAAACAGAGAGTACCAAAGCAAGGACGCGGTCCAAAGGCAAATTGAGACCTGCTTCCTACTCCCACAATGCGCTTTAGCCCCCGACACAGGGCCCAAGTATTGTTTTCGTGTCCTTCACCCCTACGTGGCCGCGGTGCAGCTGAGGTCCCGTCCACCTGCTGAGTCTGTCATCCCGGGCTGGGAGTGCGGCAGGCGGGGCTCCGCGCTGCCCTCTCCCGGGAGGGGCGCCAGCCTGGCTGGGGTCGGTACAGAGGAGGTGAGGCCGGGTGCCCTCGCCCCACCCACCCCAGCCGTTAGGTGCCCGGGTCCCCAGGGACCAGACGAGGGCCGCAGAAGGCGGGAACGCCAGCCTCGCCCCGGCGCCACTCCCGGGTGGGTTCCGGTCCCCGGCGCCCGCGCTCCGCCCCATCCGCAGGTGGCTCGCGGGACCCGGGGACTAGAGGCCAGGACGCTCTGGGGAGGCCGAGGGGTCCACACGGTTACCCGTCCTCGTGGAAACAAAAGTGACGCTAGACGCCCCGAGCACCACAGCTGGAAGCGCCCCTCACCCGGGGAGTGGGCTGCTCTGGCTCCGCCCCGTCGCGCCACGCCCCGACCACGCCCTCGAGGCTTAAGTTCGGCAGCCTGGGGTTCGCAGCCACTGTCAGCCCCACCCGTCGTGCCTCCGGATCGAGCTCTTTCTGGGCAGCCGTCAATCGTCCGCTGTCGGACACAGCCGTCTGCACTCCCGTGTTCTCCTGCGGTCCGGTGAGCGCGACCCCTGCCCTGCGCCAGGCCCACCTGCTCCCTCCCATTCCATCTCTTTGCGCTTTCTTTCCCCTTCCCCGGAGTCTAGGGCCTTCTCTTGATCCTTTCTGTCTTTTCGCTTTGTTCTTTGCCTCTGGCGTCCAGTTGGTTCACTCCTTCCCCTCAGCCATGATGCACCCAGCCTGCCCTGGGCAGGGGACTTCCACATTAGCAAAGACCAGAATGACTGTCACTAGGCCGCTCTGGGCCATGTGCCCTAAAGCCTGTTCTGGTTTCTGGGGTTGTTTGTGCCTGGCCACTGTTACGCTCCCAGATCCAGCGGAGTAGGGACACAGAGAACCTGGGCCTGCTTTATCCCAAGCCCACACAAATAGACACACTGCTCCATTCAACAGTCAAGTGATTATCCCAGAACAGCCTGGCTGCCTTATCTGCATAACTATCTGAGAAACAAGTTTGGAAGTGAGCCAGAGTGTGGGAGGAAAGACTCCTGAGTCCACCTCCGCCTGTCCAAGTATGCGCTTAACTAGACCCTGGCTACCCAGAGTGAACTGGCCTTGGGTCCCACACAAAGCTGTCTAAAAGGGCTGTGTGGCAGGTGACCCTTCCCTGCAGGCCTGCGGTCCTGCAAAGAGAATTTTCCTTTCTAAACTTGGCTTCTTTCCTCCCTCCCACAGGGTACATAGTATGATCTTTAAGTGTTTCGTCTCCAAGCCATTTTCTATGGAAAATCAAGGGGATCGGGCCATGATAGCCACTGGCAGCTTTGAAGAACGGGACACCTTTAGAGAAGCTTGATCCTGGAGGCCTCAGAGTGAGACCTCAAGCATCCCGCCAGGTAAGGAGTCCAAGCCAAGAAGCCCTTGCCCACCCCCCTATGGCCTAGGGCTGCTGTCAGCAGGACTATAAAAATTACCCTCCTCCCACCCTGGCAAGTGGCTCTTTCTTCATCCCTGGTTACCTTCTGGTCCTTAAAGATGGTGGGCTTCAGTGTATAAAGGGAGAACCTAACCCAAGAGGGACAGGAACTGGTTCCAGGTTGCTCTGGTAGCCAGCAGCAGAGGTGGCACTGAAGCTTATGGGGTGTTTGGTTCTGTAGTGCGTGCGTGTGTGTGTGTGTGTGTGTGTGAGAGAGAGAGAGAGAGAGAGAGAGAGAGAGAGATGGCACGTGGACGCCTTGGCGTGCAGATGAAGGTCAGAAGACAATGGGTCCCAGGGATCAAACTCGGTGATCCACTGAGCCATCTTGCTGTTCTGAACTTCCGTTTTTGTTTTTGTTTTTTTAGTCCTAGCTTTTGACAGTCCCTGTGAATAAGATTAGAAACCGGGTCTTAGTTTTTTATTTACCTACGGTGGTTCTCTGGTCCCGTAAGATAGGTTCTGTTTTTGTTCGTTTTGGGTCAGATCTCACAACATATCTTTGGCTATCCTGTATGTAGACCATGCCTGGGCTGGATTAACTTTTGGAGCCAGGGTATTACTTGTAGTAGGAGCTTTAGTACAGGTGATCCTTGCCTCTCTACCCAACCCTCAAGGACCTGACCTTTGGAAAACCCTAAGCAGCATTCACAATGGCAGCTGAACCCCATGTTTTGAGGCGCCACCTTTCTGGCTTTCACAACACCCTACCTCTTTGCTCAAGATCAGGCAGGCAGGCATCCTATCACTGATGCCCAGAGTTCTGTTCAGAGCCTCTCAGAGCTCTGTAGTTGGTGTGAGAGAGCTGCCGTCAGGAAGGGCCTTATCTGAAACAAGTGAGCGAACTGTGCAGCCTTGGAGCCTGTGGACACGAGCTGCGGTTCTGAGCTGTCTCCTGTAATGGAGAGCCAGTGAGGGCAGCTGCCTCCCAGGACGCTCTCAGGGGAGTCACACAGAGTGGGAGCACAGCCTAGGAGAAGGGGTGTCTGCTGGGGGGTCTAGGCGCACCTTCACCCATCCAGTCTGCCGCTGATTCCTAGTCTCACTGAGCCACTCGGGCCTTACCCAGAAGCACTCTTGAACCGTTGTTATGGTGAGTGGCTCTGATGTCCCTGTTTGTCCTAGCCTGGCTGAGCTGTTTTGTTACCATGGTTGTCTGAGGTCACAGGTGACACCACCACATCCTCCCTCCACCAGCTAGAGCTTTCCTTCTGAGCCATAGCAACACAGGTAGCCAATCAGGCTGGGCTCTGAGCAGTTGCTCCAACGAAATCAGAGAAGTGAAATTAGGGAAGGAGAAGCAGGTCAAGCCGCCACCCCTGGGTGCTGGGCTCACTTCCTGGGGCGGTGAGAAGGGTGGTGTTCCAGCTCAAAGAACAAAATGGAGCTTTTGGTTTCCTGTGTCTCTTCTACATGGCTATGAATTGCCCCTCCCACCCCACCACAGATAACTGAGACTTTCCCTACCCTGGAGGAAAACACACAGGCTGGCCAGGTCTCCTGCCTCTCCCCCCACCCCAGGGCGGGCATTACCCCTCAGTAAACCTGCACTTGGTGCAGCAGAGGCCCTGGGCTGAGTGGGGCCTACAGGATGAAATTAATCAACGTGCCTCTCCCTTCCCTTCAGTAATTACATATCGGTCAGACCAGTACATATGTACTGACTTTACAGATCAGTCAGATATGCTTAGGAACCCGGAACAAGAGCCTGTGGGGTCCTGCTGGTCCAGTTCTGCTCTGCTGGTCTTGCCCCGGTCAGCCCTTGCGATATATCCATGGAACAGGAATGTGGCCCTTCTCTATGCAGTCTGTACCGCAGATCACAAGCTGGTTGATGACTGTGAGGCAGCCTCAGGACGCCCCTGAGCCACACTCCCGACACTAAATAAAAGCGAGCCCTTCACAGAATGTCAGCTCCGTGGCGGGAATTGCTTCCCAGACCCTACTTGGCTGCTTTGGGAGCTCTCTCCTGGTTTCCTTCCTGGAACCCTGAGACCTGCTTGCTGCCGTTCGGGGAGGCTGGGCAGGCACCCACAGACGGAGAACAGGGAGTGACGCTGATGACTTCTCTCCTTTCGGCTTAGATTCTGGCAGAGTTCATCTGTCTCGTCTTGCTGATTGGCGGTCCCCACTTCTCCAGCTTTTCTCCATCTTCGGGGAGGTAGCAGATTATCAGAATCATGGTTGGTTTCAAGGCCACAGATGTGCCCCCTACAGCCACCGTGAAGTTCCTGGGGGCTGGGACAGCTGCCTGCATTGCGGATCTCATCACTTTTCCTCTAGATACTGCTAAGGTCCGGCTGCAGGTGAGGATGAACTGAGGGTCCTGATGCTATCTAATCTTCCCCTCCCAGGGTCAGACTCCTCAGGGGTGATGAGGAGCCTAGAGGAGACCAGCAGAACCGTCTGCCTGTTCTTACAAACCACCCCATCTTGTCCTTTCAGATCCAAGGAGAAAGTCAAGGGCTGGTGCGCCCCGCAGCCAGCACCCAGTACCGCGGCGTGCTGGGCACCATGCTCACCATGGTGCGCACCGAGGGTCCACGCAGCCTCTACAATGGGCTGGTTGCCGGCCTGCAGCGCCAGATGAGCTTTGCCTCTGTCCGCATTGGCCTCTACGACTCTGTGAAGCAGTTCTACACCAAGGGCTCAGAGCGTGAGTACGCAGCAGGACACAGTGGATGAGTGACCTCAGTTTGCATAGCTCAGTGACTCTCTCAGCCCTCCTGAGACCCCTGGGAGGGGTGGAGAGATGGAAGTGACCCTGCTTTCCCAAGGCTGCCGAGTAGCTTAAGTGAACACATTCCTGTGAGCGAGCACTGTCTCCATTTTGTGTTACTCCTTGTACCCCTCAAGGACTTTGTAGAGCAAGAATGGTCTAGATCCTCCTCCAGTGACGTGGTGGTAAGAGTTGGGTGTGCAAGAGTGAAGGCCTGCCGCCCCTGACCTCCTGTGTGCCCACAGACGCAGGCATCGGGAGCCGCCTCCTGGCAGGAAGCACCACAGGTGCCCTGGCTGTGGCTGTGGCCCAACCGACAGATGTGGTAAAGGTCCGATTCCAGGCTCAGGCCCGGGCTGGCGGGGGTCGCAGATACCAGAGCACTGTCGAAGCCTACAAGACCATCGCACGAGAGGAGGGGATCCGGGGCCTCTGGAAAGGTGTGTGTGCGCTGGGTGTGGGTTTTTCTCATCTCCTCCCTCGCCCCCATGTCCTGGGCTCACACAAGTTCTTCCTACAGGGACTTCTCCCAATGTTGCCCGTAATGCCATTGTCAACTGTGCTGAGCTGGTGACCTATGACCTCATCAAGGATACTCTCCTGAAAGCCAACCTCATGACAGGTGTGTTAGGGTCAGTAAGAGCTGGTGGGGCGGTGGGGGATTGTCTAGTTGCCTAAAGACCTAAAGCCATTTTACTCCGTGTGCCTTTTTACCATTCAAACACAGCTGGATGAAGAGCTTGCTTTGCACATCATAAACAGGATAGACTGGCCAAAAGTCTCCCTGAGAGATTCTAGCTGCAGTCCCTGTGTCTTTGAAGCCATTAGACTCCTCCCCTTAAAACTCTTTCCTGCTGCTTGCTTTATGACAGATGACCTCCCTTGCCACTTCACTTCCGCCTTCGGGGCCGGCTTCTGCACCACGGTCATCGCCTCCCCCGTTGATGTGGTCAAGACGAGATATATGAACTCTGCCTTGGGCCAGTACCAGAGCGCAGGCCACTGTGCCCTTACCATGCTCCGGAAGGAGGGTCCCCGAGCCTTCTACAAGGGGTGAGCCTCTGATCCTTCCCCCACCCCCAGATCCAGGCCTTACAGAAGGGAGAGAAGTAAGGTGCGGCCAAATGTCAAACAAGCATTCCATAGTTGCTGTCACCTCTGTCTTTTGGAGGTTAAAAGGGGGATTCGGGCTGGGGGGAGGGTGGCTCAGTGGTAGAGGGCTTGCCTAGCATGCTCCAGGCACTGGGTTTCACTCCCCAGCACTGCAGAAGTAGTGAGCTGGACTCGGGACTCTTGGGTACAGAGCCAAGGGCTTTCCAGCAGATCTTCCCAGCCTCCTTTGAGACAGAATCCAAGGGTTGGATGGATGGATGGATGGATGGATGGATGAGCCCAGTGGTAGAAGCAGGAGGTGGAGGTGCCCCCCTGACTTGTGTTTGCTCTCTTTAGGTTCATGCCTTCCTTCCTCCGCTTGGGGTCCTGGAACGTAGTGATGTTTGTCACCTATGAGCAGCTCAAAAGGGCCCTGATGGCTGCCTACAAATCCCGGGAGGCACCATTTTGAGCCTTTCCAGCTGCTAGCCTGGACCCAGCTTACCCTCCCTGCCCTGTCTTTTCCTTTATCCCCTGCTTAGCCCACCTCGTTTCCCACTCCATTTTCCTCACCCCCACTTTCCCTCCTCATCTCCCTTTGCCTCAGTGCTGATGGCCCCACAGTGAGGAGGCCTGACACCAGACCCTGAACCCTCAGTCCTTTTCACAGTCAAGCCCAAATCTTTGTCCTCTTCCCCAGCCCAGCTCAGCCAGCCTTCACCCATAAAGCAAGCTCGATCTTGGTGTCTTCTATTTCTCATAGCTGTTTATAGAGGTCTTGATCCAGTGGGCCTTTTCAGCACCTTGGCAGGCAGAGGAAGAACCCAGTGACGTTAGGGATGTGACCCACATTCCAGCCTTAGCATCTGGAGAGGGGCTAATGGGATTATCCAGTTCATTCCTCTGGACCCAGTCTAGGCTGGAGAGACAGCAGAGCTTTTGTCCATCCTGCCCTTCGTTGTGGGCCCTGTAAGCTGTCACTTAGCCCCTTGGTGCTCTAGAGCTACCTTCCCCGTGCCCACTAGCCAGGCTTGTCCATCTGCAGAGTGAAGGTACCCCTGTCCCCCCACATCAGCTTGTTGGGAGGTGCAGAGAACTCCAGAACTTTTCATTCTTTGGGGCTTGCTTTACTACGTTTCATACATAGCAACCCACCTCCCCAAGTCATAGACCTGTGAAGGGCATGCCAGGTTGTCTCCAACTATAATCACATCCTGAGGCATGCCTCGAACCAGGCTTCAAACCTGGCTGCTGGTGAGCATGCACCCCGGAGGGAGTTCTGTTGTTCAAGACAGGGCCTCACACTGTAGCCCAGACTGGGCTGGAACTCATGACAACTCTGCCTCAGCTCTCCAAGTGCTGGGCTCGCAGACAATTTAACTCTTAACCTCTGAGGACCCTCTGGTGCAGGTCTTACCCTCTCCCAAGGCCGGCGACCAGACAGGGCTTAGGTTGTCCTCTTCCCAGCCAGCTGTCCACAGGCAGGAGAGGGAGGTGGGACTTACAGGGGCTGTGATGGCCCAGAACAGGGCTGGGCCTGTCATATCTCTAAGGCCCATTTTCTACCTGTTTCAGATGTCTTATGCCTGTCTCTGCAGAGAGCCAAGACAAGGGCATAACAATGCTCAGAATCCCTGGGGAATTGTGTCTGGCAGCTGTGAGGCCAGGCCCAAACAGGGTGTCTTTCCAGCCTAAAGTGGCTGGGGCTTCTGTCTCTTCTCCTCCTAAGCAGGCTGGGTCAGAGAAGGTTAAACTGTCCCAATGCTTGGCAACAGGCTAGACTGTTAGACTGTCTTCCAGAGAAGAGCACTCAGTTCTCCTCAGCTGCTGATAAATCCAGCCAGGGTCTCTGTCCTGAGGTGGTGAGCCACAGTGAGGGTTGGCTGGCATTTTGTTTCATCACACAAGGGCACAAATGAAGTTCTGACCATTGTGTTAAGGTCCTTTAAAGGACCTTAACTGTCCCGGCATGTCTAGCAACAGCTAACAGGTCAAGTGAGGTCGTGTCTGCTAGTTCCTTCCCCAGACATGTATGCAGGCATGTGGTATAGATGTGAGGTCACTGGGCTTTATGACCTGGAATGCCATCAAGTGCCTTGAGAAAGGGGCTGCAGTCACTGAAAAGCATGTGAAGGCCTCAGCAATATTTAGGGTGTATGTGTGGTAAACCCCGCTTTGCCTCCCAAGGTAGCCCAGTTACCGAGAGGACAGGGATCTTATAAAGGTCTGTGCTTAAGGCCAGAGGCCAGGCTTCCCACAGGGCCCTCCAGGGGGGTCAGCAGCAGCAGGCCTGAGAGGAGGCCAGAAGTCCTTCCTATAATGCTGGAGGCTTGCCCTCAGAACAGGCGGTTACAATGCCTTCACGTCAGGTCTGCCACGGAAGGCAGTGAGCCTCTGGATCCACAGGTCTGTGGTCAAGGGGTTGGAAGCTACTGTTAAAATGGAGCCAGGCATTTCATCTCTCCTTTCATCCCAACTTTCAGGAGGCAGATCTCTGACTTCAGGGTCAGTCTGGTCTACAAAGTGAATGCCAGGATGCGGAGGGCTTTTACACAGAGAAACCATGTCTCAAAAACAAAACAAAACAAAACAAAACAAAAAACCACCTAAAAAAGGAAGGAAATGGATCCAAAGGGGTTGGAGAGATGGCACAGTAGTCAAGAACACGACTCCAGACCCAGCACCCACACTACAGCTCACAACCATCTAGAACTCCTGTTCCAGGGATATCCGATGCCCTCTTCTGGCCTCTGCCGGTACTGCATGTCTATGGTACACCAGCACGTGCAGGCAGAACATATTCTTTAAAACAAACAAACAAAAAAAACTTTATTTCAAAAAAGGACCTAGAGAAGTGAAGTGACTTGGCCACATATCTGGCCCAAGGCCCACATTTGAGCCCCACCCCAGAATCTTTGTCTTATTTGTTTGTTTTGTTTTTTGAGACAGAGTTTCTCTGTGTACCCCTAGCTGTTCTGGTACTTGCTCTGTAGACCAGGATGGCCTCAAACTCACAGAGATCCACTTGCCTCTGCCTCCTGAGTACTGGGATTGCCATCACTCTGAGCCCTCAAGATCTGTTACTGTCTTGATGGTGGTTCAAAGATGGCAGCAGGCAATAAGATAACCAGCGGTCTGGGACCAGCAGGGGCAAGACTGGATGTGCTCAGAAACAAAATACTTGCCAAGAGCAAGTATGTGGAATGCTGAGGCAGGAGGATCAGGAGTTCAAAGCCAGCCTCAGCTACCTGCTTCAAAATTTAAAAGGAAAAAAGGTGTGGTAGTGCATGCTTCAAATCCCAATACTCAGAAGGCAGAAACAGGTGGATCTCAAAGTTTGAGGCCAGCCTAATATACAAAGAGTTCCAGGACAGCCAGGGCTACAGAGAAACCCTATCTTGAAAAAAAAAATTTTTTTTGAAAGGACAAAAGGAAAAGTCCTTAAGCTAATACGCCACTTAGGATGGCAAGATTCTAAGCAGTGTGGGTAATCTGGGTTTCTCTCACATCTTAGAAGCCACTGAACCTGCTTGTTACAATAAGCCTAGACCTAATCAGAGCCTAAACTAAACCCCAGACAGGGCAAACTCCTCAGCATGGAAGAAGAACACATGGGTGTGGGCCACACAGCCTGGCTGCACCCAGAAGCCAGACCTCCTCCAGGTCATGGGGCAAGGATACTGTCGCCCTCTATAATATGATGAGTCTACCAAGACTTCACGCCAGTGACCCCAGTCCTCGTGCCTGTAGTCAGGCTGTAAGCTCTGCTCACAAGGTCAGTTAGTAACCCACACAGGAGTCAGGAGCAGACCCAACCAGAGCCCAAGTGCCATGCCTCCCAGACCACTGGCCCAGAGGCAGCCTAAGACCCATTTCACAGACAAGGAACTGTAGCCAGAGCTCTTCTGGCACTCTGTCCGTGCTGTAACTCTAACTGAAGCTTGTGTATGCACTGGCCTAAGGCCCTGGTGGTGGCTGAGCCATGGACACGGCAGGGCTGGGACAAGCACTCTCTCCTCCTCTGCTTTGCTTTTCCTGTCTGTGTTTCTCGGGACAGCACAGTTCATAAAAGGCTCCTTCTAAGGATGTATCTTGTGAAATGTCAAGAGCAGAGGACTCTAGAGGTCACATGGCCCTGTCTCTGTATTACCAAGATGGAAGCCTTTGGGTCCTGCAGGAAGCATTGGTCCAGCACAGTTCAGATCATGGCTAGAGGCTAGGAAAGGAAGGTTTATTGTGTCAGCCTAAGGTTCTGTTCCTCCCCATCTTCAGCTGTGGGGGTTGAGCGGGGAGATGGGCAAGGCCCAGGTAGCCCTTCTTCATCGCTCTTCCTGCCCAGGTCCCTTAGAATTAGGTCAGCAATGCCTGGCGGAGCATCTGCTTCTTCTGGGGTGTGAGGCGGGTGGGGAACTGGATATCAAAGAAGATGAAGAGGTCCCCCTTCCTGGCGGGGTCCTCGGGCAGTGGCATCCCCTCGCCTGGCACCATCTTGAAGTACTTAGGGCTGAGACGGGGAAAAATGAGAGAAAGCCGAAATTCAGAGAGCAGCGCCCAATGTGTGCACGCTACCCTAGCTCACACAACTGCAGGGATGGGCCGCATTACAGCTTCCCAGTAGATGGCCAGGTGTCACGAGCCAGAACGTGTGGGAAGAGAGGGGAGGAGAGACTGGCTTGTTCTAAATATCACACTCCTGGAAGCTCTTGTTCAAAGAAAATACCCTGCAGGCTGACTCCCACCCTAGGAAACAGAGCAGAGCCTGGGGGTGGGAGTCAAACCTTCCCTTCTCGGTGACTTTCTTTGGAACAAGACTCAGAAGGCTACTTACTATTCCGTGTTCTGATAAAAAGCTCGGGGGGGGGGGAATAGAGGCAAGAGATTGACCAACACTGGGGTTCTCGGGCCTCTATGGGGGCATCGTAAGATATCATTTCTGTAGGGTGAACACAGCCCACGGCTCAGGCAGATAGGCGGGTGGACTTGAGTCCCGGCCTCTGAGAGGGAAACCTTTCTGTGGCTGCAGCCGGCACAGCCCCCACCAAGTCTCAGTTTGTCCTTTCTATGAGCACTTGGGCACGAGGCAGATAGACTCACTGGACGATGTCGTTGATGGGAATGTTGAGCAGACGGTCGTCAAGGGTCTTCACCTCCACAGTGCAGCAGGTGAGGGCCTGCGGAGGGCAGGAGGAGAGGTGAGTATGCAGAGCACCTCCGTAGTCATCTGTTTAGAAGGCCTTCGGGAGCCTGGTTGGGTTCCAGCCCTGAGCTGGCTACCAGGGAAGCAAAAGGGTGTTGTGGAATCTAACCGTGGGTGAGCCCCGATGTTGCCTGACTTCTAGTTTGAAGCGTGGTGGTCAATGTCCCAACCAGGCAGGCTCACCCTGAGTCCCAAAGTGCAAAGAATGAGTGGACAGGGCTGCCTTGAAGAGGACCAGGTGGCTATGTTGAGACGGTAAGGACAGCAGCAGGATCAGGACTGTGTGGAAAGACGAGGAGTGGACGGGGAGGGGCTGTGCAGAACCTCCCAATGCTGGGAGAGAGCGGCAGGAGGCGCAGGGCCCTGTGACTGGTAGACGGCGGTTGGCGGAGAAGAGACGAAGCCTAAACTGCTGCAAGTGGGGCTTAGTCTGGGCCCCCTGCCCTTCTGCACTGTACCCACTCACCTTGCCCAAAGGAATGGGGTACACGAAGAAGAGGTTGTCAACTTCCCTGCGGAAGCGAGGGTGCAGCTTCTCCTTTACGATGAAGATAATATCAGCCGGGATAATGTTGGGGCCCTGGCAGGAAAAGCCAAGGACACGGGGTTATTACTTATAAGAGTTGACCAAGTTTCTGCCTCTGTTTGTCTCTGAATCTTCATCTGTGCAATGGAGAATTAGAGCCAGTTTTCTAGAAAGGGCATTCAGTGTGGCCTAGGACCACTCCCGGCTCCCAAAGTGCTTCTCGGCTGAGCATGCCCAAAATAATCTACTCAGTGGCATGGGGCAGGGACCTCCTTGAGTGACAGCTGGACACTAAACTGGGGTCAGACAACTTCTCTGCCTGCGACTCGGCAGTGATCTCTCGGTTTCAGTGACCGCCCTGAACAACCTCTCTTCTGGCCACTGTAGACAGAGTGAGAGCAGCAGCAGCTCCCAGTGCAAGAAAAAGTCAGATGGTCAGAACCAGCCACATAGTCAGAAATAGTAAGCTCAAGGCCAAGGTAAAGGGAGCCCCTGGGCCATGTGGGGAGGTTGGGAAAAGGCTGTCCAGAGTGGGGGATATTGGTGCTGGGTACCTGTTGGCCTGCCTGCCTTGACTGCTTACGACAGGGTCTCACTCTATAGCTTAGACTAGCCTGGAATTCACTATGTCACCCAGGCTGAACTTGAACTCCTAGGCTCAAGTGAGCCCCTGCCTCAGCCTCCAGAGTCACAGCTACTGCCAGTGAGCCAGTCCGAAGGGCGATTGTTGGAAGCAGATGTTTTCTAGGTGAAAAGGGGCGGGTCTGAGCTAGGAACTCATGCCTCTTGGCTCTGAGCTCTCTGTTGCTCTGTTTCTTTTCAGTATATAAGGACTACAATGACTTAATGTTTTCCACGGGTGAGTATTTTAGTTTAAAAATCATTATTAACGAAATGCATCCGGATGGCCTCCTCCTTCGCAGTTCTTCAGTCTTGCACTGAAGAAAACTGGTAAGAAAGAGCACTGGTGGGGAGGCTGGCTGCTCCTGCCGTATCTGTGTGTGTGTGTGTGTGTGTGTGTGTGTGTGTGTGTGTGTGCGCGCGTGCGCACGCACACGCATGGGCATAAGCTCATGTATGTTTTGGGAGGCTAGAAGATGACATTGGGTGTCTTCCTTAATTGCTCTCCATCTTATTTTTTGAGACAGGGTCTCTCCTGACCTAGAGCACCTGCTTCAGCTAGACTGTGTGGCCAGTAACTGAAGGATCCTCTGCCTTTCCAGCACTGGCGTCACAGGGTGCCCGGCTCTGCCACTGGTGCTGGGGAGCAAGTCCAGGTCTCCATCTTTGAGTGCAACTGGGCCATCTCCCCAAGCCGCCCTTTTAGCTTTCTGTATTCTTATCATGAGCAAGTTTCTTCTGTCTTGGGGTCTGTTTTTCCACTGAGGAAAATGGTAGTAATCCTCAAGCTGCATTCACAGAAGCATTGTGAGGCTCTGTTCCTGAGAAGGGATTCTAGGGACCATCTCACTCTAATAGACCAGAGCTTGTAGAGACAGGGAAACAAAACAAAACAAAACACAGACTTTTCCACTCCCAGTCCTCCCACCACATGAGCCTGGTGACTGGCCCGAACCGGCTTCTCTCGCTCTCACCTGGTCCCCTTCCTTCTCAAAGGTGATGCGTGTGCCCTGCCTCCACCCAGGCCTCACGTCAATGGTCAGGATTTTGTCCTTGATGGTGGAGGAATACTTGTCTTCATTTAGCACCTACAGCAACAGGGGGAGGGGTGGGAGTTGGCTCAGTGGAAGGGCTCTGCAGAGTCTGTGCTCAGATGGTTCCCACAGCATGGGGGGCCAGAGTCACTCCTACTTCCATCCCGCTGCCATTGAATCTGAGAGCTTGTGACGACTCTCCAAGGCAAGGCAGGCCCTCAGATTGATGAAGCTGTGACCTGAGACACCAGTCACCACAAGCCCTGGCCACCAACAAGAACACAGTGGAAGGTACCTCTCTCCAAACCCCAGAAGTCTGGCCCTACCCTTCCTCAGGCTCCACAGCCACTCACTGTCCAATACAAGACCACTAGAGAGCCCAGGCTTCAGTTTCTAGAAAGTTACTGGTTGATAAGAAGAGAACGGGAAGGGGGGCTGGTCATAAGCATACAGCAGACCTCTCAGCAGACGATATATTGAGTCTCATGCAAAGCATCCCCCCCATTGTGTCTGCAACCCTGTGAGGCCACAATGCCACCTTAGATAGCATGCCTACAATGGGCATCTCCCCCAGGCAAAGGGGAGGAAGAGGGTTTGACCCACAGGCCACGTGAGGTCAACACCTACTCACAAGGACTTTCTAGGCTGTCACCTTAGAGACCGTCCAGCCCACCTCCATGCCCACCCTGTGGCCAAGGCACACACTCCTCAGGGTGTGGTCTGCTAATAACATGGCTGCTTTGATCACATCCAAAAAAACCTCAGTCTATGTGATCTGGCTGCAATGTAGATATACCTTTAGCACACACCTTTAATCCCCAAAATGAAGGTAAAGTTAGTTTGTAGAAGGAAATACCATGTTTGAAAGTCATGTCTAATTGAGAGGCTGTAAACTGACAAATTGGAGAAAGGTTGACAGAATAGGATATACCCAATTCTCATGAAAATAAAGAAGAAAGAAAAATGACTTAAGTGAGAGCAGCACAGAGAGAGAAAGGAGGCAGTTTTACCAGGAGAGTTTTACAGAGACAGGTTGAAGAGAGAACAAGTTAGACACAGGTGAAGACAGAATGAGTCAGAAAATGAAAAGGAGCCAGAAGGTTAGAACAGGTTGCTAGAGTTATTTTGAGGCCAAGCAGAGCAGTTCAGGCAGAAGTGAGAGAAGCCAGTTTGAGTCAGTCAGCTTGGACAGAGTTTGAGCCAGAACAACTGAGTTGAACCAGCTGGCCAGAGTTCAGAAAAAAATAGAAAGGGTGATTTTATTCAGTAGTAAGTCTCAGAAGTTAAAAACATTCTAGGCCTAGAAGCTTCCAGGATGAGGCCTAGTTTAGCAGATGGAGGCAGTAAGCCTCTGAGACGATAGTTATCTCAGGAGAATAAAAGTTACTTTTATGTGCCCTGGAGTGGAACTCACAGAGGACCCCTTCCATTCCCACTCTTCCACTTTTCACAAGGATGGGCTGGACTGGGAAGGGAAGGATCCTGTCTCCATTAGGTAGCTGCAGAAGAGACTTCTGTACCAGAAAGTAGGGTGATCTCTTCTATTATTCATTTTAAATTTCAGATAGAGTCTAGAATTCTAAAATCTAAACTTGCTGTGTCTCTTGACCTAAGATCCCATGATTCCATCAGAACAGGTTGCCGAGTTTTCCTGTTGGGGGAGTGTAGAGGTGTCAGGGAGGTTTTTAGGGGTAGATGGTGCCTGTCAAGAGGAACAAGCTAAGTACTCACCCTTCGGGAGATCTTAATTTTTTTGGTGCAGCCAAAGAATAAGTCCTCCAGGGACAAATAGAGGTCACGTTCAATTGGAGGGTCTTGTTTCTGGACTCCTCGGCCCCGAAGGCCCCCAAAATTCAAATCTACCTCATTTCCTTCTGCATCAAAAAATTCTAAGGGAGAGAAAAGGATCAGTGAGAGAAATAGTATCCAAAGACACAGATCAGACAGACAGAAACACACACACGTACACATCACACACCTGTATTCCCTGGAACCTCTTCAGTGCCCCAAGAATAAGATTCATCATATCATTCCCACCTCTCAGACTCACAGACCAAGGAGCTTTTTGTTTTGTTTTGGGCCTTGAACTCAGGGCAATCCTCCTGCCCCAGCCTCCTAGATGCTGGGATTACAGGTGTGAGCTGCCTTACTTGGCTTCAAGAAGCCATTCTTAGTTGCAGACCAGTGAGCATCAGCCCTTTCCAGGACCCAGGGCTTCGCTGGGGCTCCCAACAGAGTGCGGTGCCGGCAGTTCCTGCTTCCTGGACACATTGAGGCGTCACTCTAAGTGGTAGATTCTGGTAGTGCAGAGAAGACTTCGTCCAGGCAGAGTGGGTCAGAACAGCCAGTCTCCTCTACCCTTTTCCAGGCCATACTGACCCCTCTCTGTCAACTCCCATGACTATTCTAGACAAGCCTGCCTCAAGCTCTCCGGAGTTACAAGCTGTTACAGTCTGTGGCAACTGTGAGGGGTCACCAGTGTGCCCCAAGCTCCTTTCCTCAACCACACTGTCTGCTCTCCATCCTGGAGCCTGCCTGATGCCCTTGCCGCTAACCTGATGGCAGAGAAGCCTTCCGGGTCAGCTTGGAGTGCTGTAACCTTTTGGAAGGCAGGTCTTTAGTCTCTGCGGTCCTGTGTCCCCTGCCCTGTACTGTTAAGATGAGGGACAGCTAAGCCTTGGGAAAGCCTGCTCCAAGTCAGGCTCTGTACCCAGTGACCATTGTCTTTACTTTACTGGACAACAAAATGCCCACACTCCACAGCTGTTGAGTAATAAAGTTGGGGCCTGTAGTACAGGACCTTTTGGCCATCTGTGTCCTTGGTTATTCTGCTATATTTCTGGATGTCGGGCCCTTTGTAGTAGGCTGTGGAGGCAGAGGTGGCTGCCATGCACTCTGTCTCTTCTGGTCAATGCCATGGTATGAATGTGCCAAGCTATATGGTGAAAAGATCAACAGTTGGGAGTTTGCACTGGCTTAAGACCTGAGAGCTGGGAGCTGGCGCCATCGCTCAGCACCACAGAAGATTTTTAAAGACAGAAGATTTCTGGAAGGATGCAGAGGGTGTTAATGGTGAGTGGCTGCATCTAGGAGGGTTAGACTATTTTTCAGTAATTCCCATTTTAATTTTCATGTGGTGGTTTACATGTACGATCCCAGCACTTGGGAGGCTGGAGAGTATGAGGGCAGCCTGGGCTACAGAGCAAGAGCCTGCCTTGGATAAATAAATAAATAACAATCCTTTTCCTTCTGTGTACTGTGTTTAGCTCGAGGTGGTCACCCACACCTGCAATCCTGACCCTTGGGAGGCTGAGGCAGGAGAGCTGCCATGAGTTCAAAGCCAGCTAGACTACAAGACGAATTTGAAGCTGTCTGTACTACAGAGTGAGACCAAGCTGGGGAGGCTTCAGAGATGGCGCAGGGGTTAAGAGCACTGGCTGCTCTTGCAGAGACTCATATTCAGTTCTCAGCACTGAGACGGTGATTTGCAGCTAACCCTGATTCCGCTTCCTGGGAACCTGAGGCCTCCTTCTGACCCCCTCGGTCACTGAGCACACATGTGCACATATACACAGGCACAACTGTCACACACATAAACAAATCTAAATTAAAAAAAAAAAAAGAAAAGAAAGAAAGAAAAAACTGGGTGCGGTGACACATGCCTGTAATTCCAGCCCTTGGGAAAACAGGGAAATCAGGAATTTAAGGTCATCCTTGGCTAAACACTGAGTCCAAGGCTGGTCTGGGATACATGAATGAATAATAATAATGAGGAGGAGGATGAAGATGATGATGATGATGATGCAACCAAAACAAATGAAAGCAATCAAACCTGCCCGCCAAGAAAGGCAGCTTCTACAGCTAGGTTCTTTCCCAGGAAGGCAAGGGGCTGGGTGAGAGTCTTACCACTGAAGGGGTTGTCTCCCCCAAAAAATTCGTGGAACACTTTTTCAGGGTTGCCGTGGAAGACGTAGCCTGTTGTCCATGGCGTCTGGGATCCAAACTCCAGGGGAATCCCACCCTTCAGGCCTTCCTCACCAAACTTGTCATAGATACCTCGCTTCACAGCTGTGGATACAAGTGACCCTGAGGAGGGTTCCAGGGCTGGAGAGGCTGGGAGGTGGTAAGAGGGAGGGGCAAGAATAGCCTTATCTCCTGCAGCCTGCTGCCCGGAAGTCTCTAAAGCTGGAGGGTTAATGTCACTCTGTATGGTTTTCAGGGTCACTCGTCTGTCTATAGATCTATGGGGTCATTCAGAAAAGCAATGAGAACCCCCCCCCCGCATTGGGCTTTCGAGAGGATTGAGGGACTGAGAGTCAGACACATACCTGAGTTTGGTTTAGGAGGTGAGAGCAGAAATCTAAAATCTCAAAATCATGGAATCTAAGCATTTTGAACCTGCAAATTTTAGAGTTCTGAAAAGTCAGGACTGGAGAAGCCATAGTCTAGCAGTTCTCGGGAATGGTAGCCACAATCCCAGCCACCAGGACCAGCCCCTAGACAAGCCAGCAGGGCTGCTACTCTTTGGTAGATGGGGTGTCACCCTCGCCCAACAGAACTGATTTCCAAAGGGAGAGATTTCCTGGTGGCTCTAAGCCTCTCTGTGGCCCTCTGCTTCTGCTGTTCCTAGAGATAGTCTGGGAAAAATAAACGAAACTGCCTGCTCCACTTCAGCCCTCTGCCCATGGCAGCCAGCATCCTCCACTGAGCCACAAGAAGGTTTCTTTCTGCCGGGCTGGAGGCAGGGGAATATGCCCCACTTCCGTACTGCCTTGGCTGGGTGAGCCCATCCACCTGACTTGTGGCGGCCTGGCTTGCTGTTTGTCTAGATGCTGAGCAGGGAGGACGGTCGCTTCTGCTCTACTGTTCTCTGCAGAAAACCTGACCATCTGGGCACTGGAGGAATGATCTTAGTGGAGGGGTGAGTGACAGCCCCACCATCACTCACGGTCACTCAGCACATCGTAGGCTTCTGCTATTTGCTTGAATATCTCTGGTGCAGAAGGCTCACTTGACTTCATCGGATGGTTCTTCAGGGCAAGTTTCCGGTACCTGGAGGAGGGAGGAATGCAAGCTCTTGCCTCTGACCTGCTTCTGAGGCTGGAACATGGCTCAGGGTTGGCTCTGCTTTCTGGCTTCATTATGAACCAGGGAGACCGGCACAAGTGTGAGTGGCTGTGGGCTGTGCTCCTTGGATCTTTTGGAAAAGAACCTGAGGTAGAGAGCAAAGCTGGCCCACAGCCCAGACAGATGTCCTAAGGCTGCTTGTCCCCTTAGCTGCCACAGCTGAGACCTAAGGCCAACACAGATTCAGTGATGGCCCACCCTCGAAACACAGAACACCCCAAGTTAGCCTGTCACTGTGACGAAATACCTGAGAAGAACAATGCAAAAGGAGGAAACACTTATCGTGGCTAACGGTTTTCATATGTAGTTGGCTAGTACCATTGCTTTCAGGACGAGCATCATGACAGCAGCAAAGCTGCTTCCCCACATGGCAGCTGGAAGGACAGACAGAAAGAGACATGGGGCGAGGAAAGGGAGAAAAGGAGGAGAGGAGAGAGAAGGAAATAGGAACAGCAGTGAGGAGGGAGAGAAAATGGAGAAAATAGGAGGGGAAGGGAAGGGAAGGGAAGAAAAGAGGAACACAGAAAGGGAGCGTCTGGAGACAAGACATCAAAGGCCGAGCTTGGAGACCTGCTTCCTCTAATTGGTCCCTACCTTGTAATAGCCCATCCCAATAGGAAGGGCTTAGTTAATGATTTGTGGAAGAACTTTAATTCAGAACATGGCTGCTCTGGTAAGAGATCACATCTAAAGACCTTCTAGGTCTGTGTGATCCAGATGGAACACAAACATGGCTTTAATCCAGGAGACAGAGGCAAGCAGATCTTAGTTCAAGGCCAGCCTGGTATAAAGCAAGTATCAGGTAAAGAAAAGCTTAGGCATGGTGGTACATGCCTTTAATCCCAAACAATGAAGGTAAAGTTAGTTTGTAGAAGGAAGCACACCTGTATGGAAGTGATGCCTAACTGAGTGACAGAAAAGGTGATGAGTCAGAGAAGGATTTGACAGAATAGGACACGCCCAACTCTCACAAGGAGAGAGGGGAAAGGAACGCTACTTAAGGAGCAATACAGAGAGAGGGAGAGAAGGCAGTTTTACAGGGACAGTAATAGAGAAATGGGTTGCAGAGAGAGGACACAGGTGAAGACCGAATGAGCCAGGGAATGGGGAGCCAGGAGATTAGAAAATATTTCTGGAGTTATTTTGAGGCCAAGCAAAGCAATTCAGAGGATGAGAGAAAAGCCAGATTGAGCGAGTCAGCTGGGAGAGGAGTTTGAGCCAGAACAGCTGGGTTGAACCAGCCAGCCAGAGTTCATGGTGTCTACATTACAGAGGCCCAGGACTGACACAGGTTTCTCATTTGTTTGACGAGCCCTTGGGAACATCGGGCCCTGGCACTCTCTTCCACCTCTGTGCTCATTCCTGCCCTTATGACCTGCCATCCCACCACTCAGTCCTGGGATGCCTACAGCTTCTGAGGATATACACTGTCAAGAGAGAAGAGATTGGGTGGATGATCTGTGGAGTTTTAATAAAGGGTCCAAGGTGCAGGAAGGAGACCACCACAAAGACAGTCCTGTCCCAGAGCTAGACATGCTGGGGCCCATGCAGACCCCCCCTCCCCCGTACCTCTTGAAACTTGAAGGGTGTGCTCACGGCTGGCAGGAGGAATTTGAGGAACCTGGAGACTGCCCATAGGAAGGGAGCTGTGATGTAAGGACCAACCACTCCCCACCCCGTCCCACCCCTATCTCCTCCTCTATCCCCTTGCTTCCCTCTCCTTTAGGAGGAGGTGTAGGGGAGGCAAGGAAGCCTGCTGCTGCAGGGCGTGGCAGGGAGGGTCACGGGAAACCTCCAGCCCAGAAGTCACTCAGTCCCAGTTTGACCCCACCCAGCCCCTGCTGGGTCAGGTCAGGCTTCTGGAGTTCCGTAGCCTCTCTTTTCAGTGGACAGGCTGAGCTCGTATCTCACAGAGCCGATGCCCATCTTCTACCAGCCACTTCCCTGAGCCACAGACCTCTGTGCCCAACCCCTGCATTTCACTGTCTTCTCCCAGATCTTGTAGGCACCCCAGAGCCAGCCCAAACAGGGCCTGCATTCCTCCCCCAGGTGCCACAGCTGGAAAGCTAAGCATAATCTTTGACTCCCATCAATCACCAGAGCTCAGCATTTTCTGCTCTTAAACATTCTGCCCTGCCTTTCCTTCCTGTAACTGTGGCAGAACCATGTCTCCCCATAGCCACAAGAACCCTCTCCAATTCTCTCTTATTTCGTGCTATGAATGGGTTTCTCCCTTTATCCCTTCCTCCTACTCCCTCCTTTTTCTTCTCCCCTCCTCCCTCTCCCCTCTCCTTTCCTTTTCTCTCTCTTAAAATACTGACTTCACTCCCCTCCTGAAACTCTTCACTCATTTCCCTGCTGCCTTCAGCAGACAACCTAGGTGCCTTGAGCTAAGATCCAAGCACCTGCTTTCTCTCTGCAATAGCATCTCTTTGCTCATCAGCGGTCTTGAATGGGAGAGAGAGGATGAAGCCATGGCTCAGAGCTGAGTGATACCCAGTATGGTGTTACATGCCTGGGAGGCAGAGGCAGGCAGATAACTGTGAGTTTGAGGCCAGTCTAGTGTTCATAGCCAGGGCTACACAGACCCTTTCTCAAAAGCAAACAAACAAATCAACGGTGCATGAGTGTTTGATACTGGTACGTGCACATGTCATAATAAAACCTGGTATTTGCCACAATGGATATATATATGCTAATAAAAGAGTGAATGAGTGATGCTAAGAAGCTGATAACTCAATGATCAGTGATCTGCATGGAGATTTTCTTCTTTATACAGGCTCAGCAGTGTGTGTGTGTGTGTGTGTGTGTGTGTGTGTGTGTGTGTGTGTGTGTAGGCCAGAGGTCAACTTGAGATGCTTTCCACCTTGTTTTTGAGACAGTCTCTCACTGTCCTGGAATCACAAGTTGTACTACAACATCTGGTCCTTCGGTGCCAGGATCTATGAGGGAGCGTTAGCGTGTGCAACGCTCAAGCCTTGAAAGTCGTTACCGTGGAAGAGGCACTCGCTGTCATTAGAAACGTGCAACTCTTTTCCTCACTCTTACCTCACATGGTTTCATGTGCCAGTGACTCCTGGCATTTTCATACACATTATTTCATCTGGTCCTATTTTAACCACTTCAAGAGACGTGTGTCTTACGTCTGCTGTGTCTCTGTGGGTGCGTACATGGCACATACATGTGGAGGCCAGATGACCACCTCTCCTCGTCCTCTGTCTGCCTTGCTTATTAACGCAGTCTCTCACTTTCCAGAACTCTCCAGGGAGGCTGGGCTGACTGTGCAAGCAGCCCTGGGAAGTCACCACCTTTCTCCACCTCCCAGAGCCAGGTTACAAGCAAAACACCGCCTTTTTCACGTGGTTCTGGGATCCAGCTCGGGTCCTGCTGATTGTACAGCCAACGCTTTGCCAGCTGGGCCATCTCTCTCTCTCTCTCTCTCTCTCCTACACCACACTTTCTTTTTTGAAGGAGAAGCCCAGGAGTGGTCCCACGCACCAAGGGCTGGGCCTTCCCATATCAATCACTAGTTAAGAAAGTGCACCTGAGCAAAGGCCAGTGCGGTGGAGACATTTCAACCGAGAGTCTCTCTTCCCGAATGACTCTAGCTTATGTCAAGCTGACGTAAAACTCTCTGGCACACTTTCGGGAACTAGGCTATGCTAATCTCTCTATTTGCCATGGTAACCATTCCTTTGGCGAGTCCCACTGGACACCTGCGTTCTCTCGTGGTAACTTTTCATTTGGTAAATTCCACTGGCCCGTGAAAGCCCTGAGCAGTGGGAGACATCACACCCAGTACTGAGTTGTTCTTGCTTGTTTAATGAGTTTATCTTATTTCTCCACCCACATTGACCCTCATTTAATCCTCCTCTTCAGTCCACACAGGAGCTGGCCCAGGGAGGGAGGGACAGTGTCTGGTTTCTGGTTCCGTTTGTCACGTACAAATGGAATTGCCTGGGATGCCAAAGGCAAATGCCTCTGGGGCCACTGTGAGGAGTAAATAAAACAAGGAAGGCTCTCAGAGCAGCACCTGCATGTTCAAGACAAGCAGCGAGTGTGCCCCAAGTTTCGAGTTGCCTCAGATGCCTTTTTTCTTTAAACCTTTGATGACATAAGTATCTGCTCTCCATCCCACCACAGAGCCTTAATCCTCCTTCAAACCTTGTCCTTCGGCTTAATTATCAGGACAGCCTCCCAAGAAGCCACGTGCCTCTCAGCACAAGCTTTGGCAGCACTGGGGCCTTCTTTTATAACAGTCTGTAACCAATGGCCTGCACTGTGCACAGCCCGAAACCCTAGTGCCCCAGAAATATTTGTCCAAAACTTTTTTTCAAAGAAAAAATGTAAAAGATCAAAAATTTCAGAAACATGGCTTGACCTCTGTCCTAGGTCTCTCCCCCAATAAACACACACACACACACACACACACACACACACACACACACACACACACCCTTTTCTTTTCCAAACAGGGCCTTGCTATGTCGCTCAGGCTCACCACGGACTCAATATCTATACTTTCACAAAGTCCCTGAAACTTGACAGAGGTACTGAGACGATCGGTCAGTGACAAAAACCCGTATGATGGCCAGAAGGGAAACTGTAACATCCACCTGTCCAGGTCATTTCTAGTTCACAGGCCTGTGGTTCTCCATGAGACTCGGGATAAGGTCCAAATGGTACTTTGTTCTCATTTCATAGCTAGGAATTTGGACATGACCCAAGAGGAGGCAAGGGGCAGGAGTACTGGCCATGGGGCATCTCCTGACGCACTAACGGTGTGTCTCAGTTTCCAGTGTGTGGTGACCTGAGCAGCCCAAGCCAGGGCCGAGTGCGCAAGAGGAAGGAGGTGGGTGCCTCTTTCCTGCCCTAACCTGTGCAGGGAAGCAGTTTGGCTGGCATCAGGGTAGGGCTGCCTCAGCAGGTGCCAGGCTCAGCCCCCGCCCACTTACGCCTTCTTGATCTGGGCATCCTCTGAGTTGCGAGTGACCTGGAGCACGGCGTAGTAATCCAGCCCCATGGCTGTTAGCAGTCACACTATCTCCTCTGACTCCAGCATCTGTTAGTCTGCCGTCTGTGGTTGCTCCTGACGACCACGAAGAGCACTCTGGGAATTGTAGTCTTTCTATCTTGACCACATGACCCTGTTCTGTGACCCCGGTAAGCTCACACAGCTCAGAAACTGGAGTCCCCGAGCACTTTCTTGTTTATTTTTTAGTGCAGCAACTACCTTTAATTTAGGATCTTCAGAGCAAAGCCGAATGTAGTGCTGTAGCACCTTAAATCTCAGCACTTGGCAGTTGGATCTCCGTGGGCTGGAGGCTAGCCTGATCCACATAGTGAATTTGTCGTGGGTCTGGGGTCGTCCAGAGATTCACTGACTCTGTTTTAGTTTTAATAAGTTACAGCAGTATATATATATATGACCGGCCAGGACCAAACCAGAGAGAATTCTCTAGGTAAAGCCCCCGCTACTGTTAGCCAAAGGATGGTAAAGGCAAACACTACAAAGTTACAAATTAACTCCTATCCTGGCTGGGTGTGAGCAAAGCTTTATTTTATAACATGTCCAGGAGGTGTCTGAGCCATCCAAGCAGGTGTTTCACGAAGTAGAACTTAGCGGTAGGTTGGTTAATCTTGCGACCTTGTAAGAATAGCTGAGGCAGTGAAATATTTTGCAACAATCAGCGTTTTCTTTTTCTTTCTTTCTTTCTTTCTTTCTTTCTTTCTTTCTTTCTTTCTTTCTTTTCTTTTCTTTTTCTTTCTTTCTTTCTTTTTAAGAATAGCTCAACTGCACCAGGAAGTGGTCCATCTCAGGCCAGCAGACAGGGTACATTCAAGGTAGGAGCAACTTTTTCATGGCTTATACAAGTTAAAAACAGCTGTTTTCAGAAGCCTAGCACAGTAAATTTAACTCCTAAAGGTAACATTCACCATCACAAGTTCTGTGACAATATAGTTAGGTAGTGAGACCTTGTCTTTTTGTTTGTTTGTTTTTTAAAGTTTATTTATTTATTGAGATAAGTTTTGTCTTTTCAAACAAGCTGAGCATCCTATGATCCTCAAGCACTCTGGAGGCTGAGGGAAGAGGACTCCCTGAGTTTGAGGCCAGCCTTGGGGCCAGCTTATGGGGCCAGCTTTGGCTATAAAATAAGTTCTTTTTTCTAAAAAACAATTTTAATTTAACTAATTTTTTCAATTTTGTTTTTTTGTTTTGTTTTCTTTTATTTTTCAAGACAGGTTGTGTGTGTGTGTGTGTGTGTGTGTGTAGTCCTGGCTGTCCTGGAACTTGATGTAGACCAGGCTGACCTCAGACTCACAGAGATCACCTGCCTCTGCCTCCTCCCACGTGCTGGAACCAAAGGTGTGTGCCACCACTGCCCAAACCCAGCCAATTAAAAAAAAAAAAAAAGTTTTATTTATTTATTTATTTATTTATTTATTTATTTATTTATTTATTTATTTATTATGTATGCAGTGTTCTGTCTGCATGTACACCTGCACACCAGAAGAGGGCACCAGATTTCATTATAGGTGGCTGTGAGCCACCATGTGGTGGCTGGGAATTGAACTCAGGACCTCTGGAAAAGCAGCCAGTGCTCTTAACCTCTGAGTCATCTCTCCAGCCCCTCCCCCAAATAATTTTTTTTTTAAATTATAGGACAGTTTTATATTTTCAGGAAAATAAGAAAGATTAGACTTTATTTCTGAAAAGGTCTCTCTCACTGAATCTGAAGCTCCCGGTTTGGCAAGTCTGGCTGGACACCCAGTTCCACAGGTCTCTCTGTTTCCACTTGTCCACTGCCTCAGCTCTGAGGTTACAAATGCCACCATGCCCACTTTTATGCACATGCTGGGGACCGGTTCACATGTTTGTACAGCAGGCACTTTACCCAGGAGGCCGTATCCCCGGCCTATTTATTTATTATTGACATGGGATTGCACTGTGTAGCTCTGGCTGCCAAGGAACTTGCTTGTAGACCGGTTGACCTTGAACTCACACGGATCCGCCTGCCTCTGCCTCCTGAGCTGCTGGAATAACAAGTGTGCACCACCTTGCCCGACTCTTTCCCTGTGCCAGATGACCTTTAACAGGTCAGGTGGACAAACTTGCTAGTTTACTCGTGATTAGACTTGACCTTTGAGGAGAACACTGATAGAGTGGAGTGCCGTGTTCTTCAGTGCCGTGAGCATTGATCACCAGGCTGAGGCAGTCTGCCAGGTTTCCCCACTCTAAGGTTCTCCCACCCCACAGGCACGGGCGCTCATGAGCGCGCGCATACACACACACACACACACACACACACACACACACACACACACCACACACACAGAGTTGGTGTTTTGAGACAGGATGCTGCTCTACAGCCCTGTCTGGCCTGTAATTCACTGTGTAGGCCAAGCTAGAGTCAAGCTTGTGGTAATCCTCCTGCCTAGGCTGGCTTTGCAGGACACTGTAGCCCATGGCGGTCTAACACTCATGCCAGTCCTGCTGTCCTGCCTGTTGAGTGGACTACAGATGTGCCCACCATACCTTGTCTGGTTTTCTGTTTCCATCCTTCATCTATCTTCTATCTTCTATCTATCTATTTATCATCTATCCACTATCTATCATCTATCTACCTACCTACCTATCATCCTCATCTCTTATCTATTTTATCTATATCTATCTATCGTGTATGAGTGTGTTCCTGAGTGTACATCTGTGCACCACGCTTGTTCAGGAGCCCACAGCGTCCGTCAGAAGAGGGCAGAGGATCCCCTGGAACTGGAGAGAAAGGCAGTCGTGACTCGCCAGGTAAGGTGCCGGGAACAAACCTGGGTTTTCTATAGGAGCAGTAAGTGCTCTTAGCTGCTGAGCCATCCCTCTGCCTCATAGTAAAGGACTCTGCCAGCGGAGATACTGAGGCGTGGTTAGCAGCCCTGGGCTAGTCTCCTGTGCTCTTGGTGCAGATAAGTATTTTGAGCTTTGGGATACTCAGCAGCCTATGGGTCGAAGGACATGAAAATCACTTCTGTGTTATTCTCGCCCAAAAGTGTAACCTAAATCTAATCACGAGAAAATACCAGACAAACCCAAACTAAGAGCATATCTCAGACTGGATTATATTCCGAATACATCAGGCTCATGAAAGACAAGGGAAGGCTGGGAAGCTGCCTCAAGCAGAAAACAAGGAAATGTAGCAAGTGCTCCTGGTCTAGATCCTTGCCCACAGAGGAAAGGGTGGCTAAAATTCTGTTGCTAGGACAACAGAGTGTGGCTTGCAGACTGGGTAACAGTACAGAACCGGTGACAGTTTCCTTGTTCTCATAGTTACACAGTGATGAGGCAGGAGAATGGCCTTCATTTCAGCAGGAGCATCTTGAAGTATTTTAGAGTGACAGGATTGGAGTGTTTATGTATTCTGCCAAAACGGGCCAGAAAAAAAAAATACCTGGAGATAAACTGTGTATATAGAATGATAAATGAAACAATAAAAAGTTAACAACTGGGCGATCTGGACAGGAGCGTACGGAAATCGTGTGCACTGCTGTGGGTGTGTGAGCCTGTGTGCAACGTGGGTTCCTGTGTGTGGGCATGTGCAGGCCAGAGGTCAGTGTTCTAGGTCTCCCTCCTCCTGTTTCCCATCTTACTTTTTGAGGCAGGCTCTCTCACTGCACCTGGAGCTCACAGATTGGCTAGACTGTGTGGCCAGCAAGACCCAAGATCCTCCAGTCTCTACCTTCCGGCAAGGAGCTTCCAGCGACACACTGCCATGCTCAGCTTTTCACATGGTGCTGGGGATCGGAACTTAGTACCTCGTGCGTGTGGAGCAAGCATTTTACCCATTGAACCACTGAACCATCTCCCCAGTTCTGCTGTGTGTGTGTGTGTGTGTGTGTGTGTGTGTGTGTGTGTGTGTGTGCAGCATGATACAGGGACTGGTCCTCTCTGTCACGCAGGCTCTACGGATCAACCCATGTCATCACGCTTGGCAGCTAGTTCCCTTACTCACTGAGCCATCTTGACGAAACCACATCCCATATTTTTCTGGACTCACTGGCACTTGCTACGAACGAGCCCGGGTTGTCTCTAAACTTGCTTCCACTCCCTGCCCGTGTCCCGATACTGGGATTCCAGGTGCACACAACATTTCAATTGTTCTGTGTGACTGAAATAATTCACAAGAACAGACGACAAAACGCGCACACAAAGACGTGTTTGTTCTGCAGAGAAGCTTTTATCTGTGGCTCGGACTTTGGCATGCATGAGACACAGAGGCAGTTCTCACCGGAAGTCACAAGGGGGCACCGGAGAGCCGAGAAAGAGTGAGCGGCTTCGGTTTCACAGTGGACAAAAAACAAAAAAATTAAAAAACGAAAAGCAAACAAACAAACCAAAACAACAAACAGAGAATCATCGAACTGTCACAACCGGGAGATCAGCTCTGGAGACCTGTAGGAAGCAGAGAGGTGTGGAGCTGGAGAGCCGGCTCAGTGGTAAAAAGCGCTTGCGGTTCTCGCGGGGGACTTGAGTTCAAGTCCTACCAGCCAGCTCCCATCCGCCTGTAACACCAGCTCCACGGGAATCCCATGCCTCTGGCCTTCATGGGCACCTGCATTCACTCAGGTACCATACACATATTTTAAAAATACAAATTAATTATTTTTTAAAGTGTGTGGCATGTGTGTGTGTGTGTGTGTGTGTGTGTGTGTTGTGATGGCCACGTGGGAGACTGACGCTAGGAAAGGAACTCAGACAGTCACTTGCCATATAGATTAAGCTAATGTCACTCTCATCTTGTTTTGTTTTTTCTAATTGATATTTATTTATTTGTTTGTTTTGTTTTCAAGACAGGGTTTCTCTGTATATCTCTGACTGTCCTGGAACTCACTCTGTAACCCAGGCTGGCCTCAAACTCGTAGAGATCCACCTGTCTCTGCCTCCCAAGTGCTGGGATTAAAGGTGTGCTCCACCACTGTCCTTCTAATTGATATTTAAATTGATACTTTAAAAGTTGGCAGCGAAATCTCAGATTTACATAGCGTTTTGCACCTAGAAGTTTTTGTTTGTATGTTTATTAAAACAAATGCCAGTATGGCCAAATGAGAATTCATTTTGCTTCTGTCGTGATAAGTTAATATTTATACAGTGTTCAAAAGGCATTAAAAAAATGCTTGGCGCTATTTTATTTTTAAAAAGAACACATGGAGCTGGTGGATCCTGGGACTCAGCATGTAGAGGCAGACAGATCTCTGTGAGTTTGGGGCCAGCCTGGTCTACAGAGTTAGTTCCAGGACAGCTAGGGCTACACAGAGAAACCCTATCAAAAAAAAGAAGAAAAAAGAGAGAGAGAGAGAGGAAGGAAGGAAGGAAGGAAGGAAGGAAGGAAGGAAGGAAGGAAGGGAAGGAGGGAAGGAAGGAAAGAAGAGAGGAAGGAAGGAAGGAAGGAAGGAAGGAAGGAAGGAAGGAAGGAAAGAAGGAAGGAAGGAAGGAAGGAAGAAAACATAAATAAAACAAGGAAGCTAGACAGACAGAGATGGCTTGGGGTGGGGTGGGGGATGGGGCAGTATTCCGTGCTTGCTCTGTGAGGACCCTGCCCCAACAAATGAGGTAGAATTATCAATGGTGTGTCTCCTCACTGTTAGTCGAGACCAACACTCTTTACTGATACTTACTTGTCTTTCTAAGGAATCAGAGGTCTGGAAGTGATAACAGTTACACCAGACTGAACAGTGTGTGCAAATCCGAGCCCCCTGTGTGGCAACCTGGACAAGCATTCTCAGCTCAAAGGAAGTCTAGTATTCTTTCACTTCAAAAAGTGGAACCCTGGGGATGACAGAGATGGCTCATTGGTGAGGAGTAGTTGCTAAGCAGGGGGTCAAGGTCCTCTCCACTTGTGGCCCGTGGTTGGTGCATCAGTCTCTGCAGGACCCCAAGGGCCCAGATTTGTTGGCTCTGTTGGTCTTCTTATGGAGCCCCTGTCTGCTCTGGGTCCTTCTATTCCTGACTCTTTCCTATGGCCCCCGCAGCAGATAGGCAGCTCATTCTCGATGTGGGCGCCCTAGTAAGTAGAGCAAGGGCTGTCTCTGACATGGACTCTGTTACCTGCTCTTTGATCACTTGCCCCTGGTGACAGGCGTTGCCAGGCCACAGAGAAAGAGGATGCAGGCAGTTTTAATGAGACTTGGCAGGTGGTAGGGGAGGAGGGCTCCCCGTTTCTGAGAAATAGGGGAGAGGAATGGAGGGAAGAAGGAGGGAGGGTGAGACCAGGAAGAGATGAGGAAGGGAGCTACAATCGGATCTAAAGTGAATAAATTATTTTAAAAATAAATTTAAATAAATAATAAAGAGCACTTGCTATTTTACCGAAGGCCTTGCTGGGCAGCTTACAGATGCTTGCTGGGAGCTTACAGCTCCTGGGGATCCAGTTCCCTCTTCTGGCCCCTACAGGCACCCACATAATATGGTATACACATGTACAGACACACTGAGAAATAAAAATAAATCTAAAAACAAAAACAATTTAAAAAGTAGACCCCCTGGGCTGGAGAGATGCTCAGAGGTTAAAAGAATTGGCTGTTCTTCCAAAGGTCCTGAGTTCAATTCCCAGCAACCACATGGTGGCTCACAGCCATCTGTGGTGAGATCTGGCGACTTCTGTTGGGCAGACATACATGCAGGCAGAACACTGTGCACATAATAAATAAATAAAATATTTTTTTAAAAATAGAACGCTGCTGCTAACCTTCATTAATCCAAGGGAGTGGAGAAAAGGGTTTGTGTTTGTTTGTTTGTTTTTTTAAGATGGGGGTCTTAATCCAAGCTGACCTCCAGTTCACTCTGTAGCTGAGGGTGACTGGTCTTCCTGCCCCCACCTCCAGAATGGTGGCAGCACAGTTGTGCACTGCCCCGCCAAACCTGAGTCTGAGGAATGTATTGACCAAGGACTGGGAGAGTGGCCCCATCAAAGTGTGCTTACACACCTTTGACTAGGGTCAGTGGTGACTTATGGGAAAGAACAGAGGAACTGGCTGTCCTGGGTAGAATCAACCCCGTAAGGGCTGGTAAGTGTTGGGGGCTCAGCGCAGAGTCAGCTCCTGAGCGGGGCGTCAATAAGCTGTGCCACTCTGAAGCTCTAAGTTGTGTGCATGAAGTTCTGAATATACGCCTTTTCCTCTGAGGAACATTTTGTTATTTCTCAATGAAAGGTAAGAACTACTAGCACTGTGGAAACAGCATGCATTTTGGAGATAGTACTATCTCATTTTTGCTACCACGGAGCAGTATGAACTATGGTGACTTCCTTGGTCCCTTGGGTCTCAGCTTCCTCCTTTGTAAAACAGAAATGATCCATTACTTCAGTAAGGCTTGGACTAGGTCATCTGGCTTAGAACGGCTGGCTATAACCCTACATTCAGGAATAGATATAGAATACTGTGCAGGATTTATAAAACATGTATCTGTGTGCATTCACCTGGGGAAAACTCCAAGATAGTAAGTGAAAAACAGATAAACCAGAGGACAGACATAGGGTGAACCCGGTTATGCAAAACATAGTAAGATAAATCTACAGTATTCCATAAATAAATACACAGACAAAAGTGTTCAAAACACAGAGTAAGATAGAACTACAATGTTACATAAATAAATACACAGACACAAGTGTTCAAAAGGGCTTAAGAGTTACACATGTAGAACTAGGTGGGCAGATCTCAGCTGAGGCAGGATCTCCTGGCTGAGGCAGGAGGTTAGTGAGTATGAGAACCTAGCTTTAAAAAAAAGTTATATGTGAAAGTATTGGGCTTGGAGAGACGGCTCAGTGGGTAAGAGCGATGGCTTCTTTTCCAGAGCACACAGGTTTGGTTCCCAGCACCCAGCTGCCCAACTCCAGCTCCAAGGGATCCAGTGCCCTCCTCGGGTTCCAGGCTTGCACAGGCAGGCACGACATCCTCGTACGTAAAACAAGATAGATTTTTAAGTACATACATAAGTGAATTCATATATGAGGCTGTTAAGCCTAGTTTCTGAGAGCAGACTTTTAATTCTGTATAATTGGTATTATTTTAATTTTTATAGTTACCTATGTACTGATTGTATGTTTTGAAAATTATAAGAAAAAATAGAAGTAGTCATACCTATTACTCGAGAAATAACAACACAGGTTAAGTGGGATGACATTTGTGGGGTCACCAGCACAATGTCTAACCAAGAACATCCTTCGTTTTTCTCTGTCCGTTCAATCAGCTGAGAATAAACAATAATAACAATTGCTGATGTTTTAAAAATACATTTAACAGCTTTCCTGTCCATTATCTCCTTTGTAGCCTTACTTTGCAGATAAACCAAGCGGCTGAGGAGATAAGGACATCTTTCTAATTTCTGGAGCCAGTGAAGCAACAATCATTTCTGACTAAGAACATGCTGGTTTCTTTCCATCCCGCCATATTGCTAGTACAGCAAGCCGCACGTCAGCAACCCTAGTAGCCACAGGAGAGCCCAGTTCAGCGCCTTCCAGCCCTACCTGCCAGTGTTCACCCCGTGTTCTGTTGTTTTGCCTCACCTAGTACACAGGTGTGTAACCAGCCCCATTAAGCTCAGTGGCATATTCCAAGTCTTACTGAACAGTATGGTGGCATCCATTACCAAAGATAGAAAGAACATACAACAGATAAAGAGAATGTGCTCTCCGTGGACAGTACAAAACTCGGGGCTTTTGTTCTTTCCGTAGAATACTGGCCTGAAGAAGATGGGCTGGTGAGTGAGCTGGTCAGCGATGAAGGAAAGCCCGATGCTCTGGACTAGAGTCGCAAGCTGCCCTCTGACGTTGCCTCTGCATTTGCAAGCCACGCTCCGTTCCAGGTACACATAATAAAGAGGGCTTGAGATGCTCAACAAGCCTTACTACCGAGGGCCAACTAGCACCCTGGGAGGTGTGTCACCAGGAGGGTGTGAAGGCCAAGTGCAAAGTCAAAGTCAAAAAGTGTTGTCTTTGATCCGAAACACCTGCGGAAGACACAGAGCCAGCGGTGCAAACTTACATGGCTGCTCTATTTGCAAACTTATCATTGAAAGTGCTTTAACATCAGAAATCTACCTACAAAAATGTTTTCCTTCATTTGCTCCAAGATTATTTCTGAAGCTATGGCCTTGGCCTCCTACACTAGGAGGAGAAGGCCGTTTCGCTAAGAAAATAGCTGTAAATCTAACCTTGAGCCAGGAATGGTGTTCACTGAGAGAGCTCTGGCCCAGCACGCACACACACAGGTATCTCCCCCAGCTGCTGGCAGCCAATGGCTGCTGGAAAGGCCCCGACTGTAGGGTGCCCACGCCCCAGCAGGTGGTCCCACCCCTGTGTGCGTCTGAGCAGCACTAATTGAACTCCGTGGGGAGTAAGAAGTGGGGACTAGGTCTTCGGTCTTCGCAGTTAAGAGCAACTGCTGCTCTTGCAGAGGGTCCCGGTTCTGTTCCCAGCTTCCCCACGGTGGCTCACAACTACCTATAACTCTAGTTTTAAGGGACCTGCTGGCTCCTTGTGGTATCCATCTGCTCCAGCTGCAGGGAGCTTGTGCCTCTGGGCTGCACATGCCCCTGTATTCACACACAAACAAGTGCACACATACATATAGCTTCAAATGAAAAAAAAAAAACAACCCTGTTTTCCAATTTTAGCTGGTAACAAATGCATATTCCAATCATAAATATGCTGGAGGCCTTTGCTTTTCCCACACTATCAGTAACAATTATCTTTTGTTAAAAAGAAGAAAAAAAGAGTTCTCATCTTTCAGATGTTGCGGTGGTTGGATGAGAATGGCCTCCAGAAGGGTCATATGTTTGACTATTTGGTCCCCAGTTGGTGGAGCTGTTTGGCAGCATTAGGAGGTGCGGCCTTGTTGGAGAAGGTGTGTCACTGAGGGTGGGTTTTGAGGTTTCACACAATTTGTGCTGTTCCCAGTGTGCGAGTTGGGAAAGGAGAGGCAGGAACTTACACTTTGAAGGGAGAGATCACAGATTCTGCTGATGGGGAACGGGAGAGAACCTAAGGCTTTGAGCCTTTTCTGAAGTGGGGAAAATCAGATCGTGGGGACGGGGAGCAACCACTTCCTGTTAGACAAGATACAGTCAAGGTATCCAACGTCTCAGCAGTCTCAAGCCCCAGTGAGAAGTCTGTGCTTTAGACACACTTTTGAAACTCACCTGCTTAAATACACTCTTTAAAGCTGCAGACAGAACTGATGGCACTGCCTAGGGAGAAACTAGGGTTAGAGCTGAGGGCCCGAGACTTCATAGTGAGACACATTAATATTTCACATTTGTTTATTTCTAAATTATGTGTATATGTGCACCTGTGAATGCCGGTGTCCAGAGTCCAGAGGAGGGCATCAGACCCTCTGGAGCTGAATTGTAAACCTCCCGACGTGGGTGCTAGCAGTTGAATCTGGGTCTTCTGGAAGCTCAGCAAGCACTCTTAACTCTGAGCCATCTCTCCAGCCCCAGCTCACCCATACAGAAAGTTAGAAAAAGAGACTAAGATGCAGCAGCTTTGAGACAGGAAGAAAACCTAGTGATGTCGCCAAAAGGACAAAAAGCTGTTCTTCAAGAGAAAGGCTTGTCCTTGAACATCGAATTCAGAAAGCTCAGCACAGAGAAAAACATTGCCTGTAAAAAAATTAAATAAGACCCAGAGCAAAGCAATGCAACATGCCCATGGATTTCTTCGTTTTGGAAGCCTTTTATTTGTCATCTCTGAATATTTACAGTAGTCTCTTGCTCCAGGAATATACAGCATAAGAAGGCATGATGTCAGGCATGGTCGCATGATTTAATCCTAGCACTAGGGATGCAGAGGCAGGTGGGTCTCTGCGTTTGAGGTCAGCGTGGTCTACAGAGTGAGTACGGGCTAGCCTGGGCTCCACAGTTAGACCTTGTCTGTAAAGGGATGTGGGGAGTGATAATGCTGGAGTGCCAGTCGATACACCGCCTTCCTAGGTTTCTGGCGACCGCAGCACTGGTCAGTGAGTCCAGCGCTTTGGAGGTAGATGCAGGAGGAACAGGAGCTCTAAGTCTCTTTGTGGGGTTTGTCCTTTTATTTTTGTGTTTTGAGATAGGGTCTCAGATTGTCTAGGCTGGCCTCAAACTCACGAAGTAACCGAACATGATCTCGAAGTCCTAATCTTCCAATCCTCCTGCCTCAACTCCATATCTGCTGGGATCACAATCCTGTGTCAACACTCCCAGATACTAATTCAGGGTCATCCTTGGTTATAGAAAGCCTGAGGCCAGTCAGGGCTGCCTGAGACCCTGTCTCCTCAAACAAACAAACAAACAAACAAACAAGAAGCTCTATTTTTTTATGTCATCTCAGGAACTAATGTGGATCCCTTTCCTGTCTTTTCCAAAGCACACAAGTAGACAAAGTTTCCCATAATCGTTTGTGAGCATCTTGTAAGGGCTGGAGAGATGGCTCACCAACTGGGAACACTGGCTGCTTTTCCAGAAGACCCAGATTCATTTCCTATGAATCTGGACGCTCACAACCATGCTTTCATCTGGCCTCTGAGATTATCAGGAACTTACGTGGTGCCAGACGTACATGTAGGCAAAACACCCATATACATAAAATAATAAACTGCAAAAAATCTGTGCAAGACAGTGTCATGTTTCACTAACAAGACTGACCAGCAGTGCTGACGTTGTAATTCGCCCAGCATGCACCAGGACCTGGGTTTGGTCTCCAGAACCACATAAAGCCAGGCACAGGGGCATGCATCTATAGTCTAGCACTCCGGAGGAGGAGGCTGGAGGATCAGAAGTCAAGGTCATCTTCAGCTACATAGCATGTTTTAGGCCAGCCTGGGCTACATGAAACCTTTTCTTAAAAAAACAAACCAGCAGTTCTGACACACAGGACTTTGTAGTCCTTGGGGACAGAGCAGCCCATCGAAATGGCTGGCTGAGTGAATTATTTATGCCTTTGTGGGTAACTAATTTCTGTTTCTATCTTTACAGTGATTTACCCTTGGAAATTGTCAGCAAAGCCTTTTCATAGCTCCTTTGTGACCTTTGAAGGTCATCACACAGCTAGAGTCTTGAGTGAAGCAGATCTGCCGCTGAGCATCCGTCCCCTGTTCAGAGCCACAGAGCCTGATGGGAAAGCCTGCAGCAGCGATTCCCAGCAAACACGCTGCTCACCTCCCGTGACTTGTTGCCTTACATGAGCTATTTCTGTGTGTTGCCCACATGCTGGCTTTTAAGAAAGCCGTGCACAGTGTCTCTTCAGCTCACTTGCCTCCCAGCCAGCATTCTAAGGGCTGTTGGCTTCCTCTTCCGGAACAGAGCTCCAGATGTAGAACTGAAGTCCTTGGCTCTCAGGCTAGATCTAAGTGTCAGAGACTCGGAGCTGAGGGACTCGTTTACCTCTAACCTAACAGCTGCCCTGGCTCACTTGTTAACCCCACTCTGTCGGGCAAATCACTCAATTTGCGAACAGACCTCCAATTACCAAATGGGTAAACAGACCTAACACAGATTGGTAAACCCATGTGTTGATAGTAGGCCGTTCTCCCTTTCGGGAGGGTGTCTTCTCCATGCTCAGGTTGCTCAGACCAGCCCTCGTATGTACGTCGTCGTTGTTTGAGGCTGGGTTTGCCCACACTGTGATTTTGAAGATGGTCTTGGTTCCATGAGACCCTGTATCAAAAAAGTCTTTTAAGGTGTGTGTACGCCTTTAATCCCAGCACTCGGGAGGCAGAGGCAGTCAGAACATTTAGTTCAAGGCCAGCCTGATCTACAGAGTGAGTTTCTTTTCTTTTCTTTTTTTTTAAGTAGGAGGGGAAACTTACTTGGAAGAAGGAATTTGGGGGAGGGGAGTACTATGGATAAGGAGAAGGAGGAGAAGGAATATGATTGGTCTGTTGCATGTGTAGATGTGTGTCTGTGTACAAAATTGCAAATTAATAAAACTTTTAGAAGAGTTCAAGGTCACCTTCAGCTATGTAGCAAGTTCCAGGCCAGGCTGGGTGTTGTTTTTAAACAAAATCCCTAACCTTCGATTTTATCAATAAAGACCCAGGATCTAGACGCTGGGGGAAAGCCTGCTAGCTCAGAGAGGCAGAGAAGGCACTCAGCTTACTTCCTGCTTTTCCCCACACTGTCTTAAATACCCTTCAAACTCAATGTCTCTCCATCTGTCCTCCAGACTTCCTCTCACCTTCTAGGGCTTTTGATCCTGTTTACAGAAAGCTCTTGGATTAGAGGTGTGTTTTAGGGATGAGCCACACCACAACTAGAAGCAGGTTTTTCTAATATCCAATCTGGCGTTCACATTGTGATCAAATATCCCGAAACACCTGGACAACATGAGGTCCTGTCTCAAAACAACAACAAAAATGAAACAAAAAAGCAGGGAACACAATATAATCAATTTATCTACAACTTGCTTCTGCTTCAAAAAAGTCCACGGTGGAAAAAAAAAAAAGAAAAAGAAAGAAAGAAAGAAAGAAAGAAAGAAAGAAAGAAAGAAAGAAAGAAAGAAAGAA
>NW_026596046.1:35166524-35222211 GCF_907164565.1 Psammomys obesus
GAAAGAAAGAAAGAAAGAAAGAAAGAAAGAAAGAAAGAAAGAAAGAAGAAAGAAAGAAAAGAAAAGAAAAGAAAAGGAGAGGGGTCTCAATAACACAACTTTCTAAATTATTCCTCAAAATGTTATGTTTGGAATTCTGAGGAAGTTCACCTGTCTAGGGAACGAGGGAGGAAAGATGCTCAGCAGCATACTATGTCCTTTAGGATGCCACTATGTTATGACAGTTAAAGGGGCTGCAGAGATGGTTCCCCAGTTAAGAGCACCTGCTGTTTCGGCAGAGGGACTGGGTTCAGTTCCCAGCACCCTTATGGTGACTCACAACCATCTGTAACTCCAGTTCCAGGAGCTCTAATGTTCTCTTCTGACCTCTGTGGGCACCAGGCACACAAGGTGTACATACAAACGTGAAAGCAAAACATCCGGACATGGAATAAAACAATACATCTTCAAAAACACATTTAAAGAAATTTCACTTTATCATCAAGGTTACTGGTGAGTAATTTGCACAGACACTCTGGTGTTGAGTACTGGCACTACTGAACACATCACATAGTGGCTAGCTCTGTCACTTTACAATGAAAATTCTCATTAATTATGAATATGTTTATAGCATGAAACAAACAGGAAAGAGGGAAAGATAAACATGCTATTATACCTTTTCTTAATTAAAATAGCTTAAACTCTTTGTATGGATCCTGTGAAAGCATATGGCACCCAAACTCTGAAGATGCATTTTCCTTTGGACATGAAATATGAATACTTGTCTACACAGAGAGGAAAAGTAGAAAGCCACCAAGGAGACAAGTCAGATGCCATTACAGCTTCTTAACGAAAACATTAGGACTGCAGGAAGTCCTCTTCCTCTCAGAGTATCTCTGATCTTCTCTACCCAGCCCACAAAGCCGTCTCTCTCCCTTGGCAACTTTTGGTGCAAAGGGACACAATGTAATTTCTTATCAAGGAGATGCCATTATCTTTCTAATTACAAAATGCGCTGTCCCTCTAGAAGACAGACCAACAACAGGATACAGCTGGAAGACTGGAAGACATGAGCTTTAATTTCTAGAGGGAAATCAAATACTAATACTCTCAGGGTATTGTGCCTAAAACACAACGCCAAAAGCAAACTTGCTGCCAACTGGGTGGGGTTGCTCAGACCTGTAATCCCAGCACTTAGGAGGTAGAGGCAGAACGATCATGAGTTTAAGGCTAAACCTCTGTTAACAGGATGAGTTCAAGGTTAGCTTGGCTATGAGACCCTGCCTCAAAAAGGCAAACAAACGCACATTCATAGACACACGTGCGCGCGCACACACACACACACACACACACACACACACACACGACTGGGGCCAGCAAAAATGGCTCCACAGGTGAAGGTCCTGAGAACCCACACGGAGGAAGAACGGAACCAGCTTCTGCAAGCTATCCTCTGACCACATGCGCACCCACACACATACACAGACAAATAAATGTAATACAATGTTTTTTTTTGAACACTAAAACAAGGCCGGAAAACCCTTCTTCTGGGTTTCTTTCAACATCACATCTCTTAAAGCTGGGTACAGCGGCACATGCCTGTAATCCCAGCACTCTGGGAGGCAGAGGCAGGCAGATCTCTGTGAGTTTGAGGCCAGCCTGGTCTACAAAGTGAGTCCAGGACAGCCAAGGCTACACAGAGAAACCCTGTCTTAAAACAAAACAAAACAACATGACATCTCTTATTCTAACCAACACAATACTAATCCCAATACCAATAACAGAGACTAACGGCAGAATGCCACCAAACTGTGCTGTGAGGCATCAGGGAGCTACACAAGGGCCCGCAGCCTGCTTTCTCTGGAGTTGTACTTCAAAATTTCTGGGAATTCTGAAGGACAATGACAATGTCTTCAATAATCAAGATTTTCTGGAACCTCTTTATCTCTAATAGACAGGCTCTCACATTTCATTAGGAAAAAGTTTCAAAGTCACAATATTCCTGTCCCTAAAAATCAATATTCTCTTATGACAGGTCATCTTTTTCAAAGACAATTAAACTATCTTTTCAGGGCCTAGAGAAATGGCTCGGTGATTAAGAGCACTGGCTACTCTTCTAGAGGAACATAGATTTAATTCCCAACACCTACATGGCAGCTCACATGTCTATAACTCCAGTCCCAGGGGATCCAATCCCCTCTTCCAGCCTCTGTGGGCACCAGGCACGTTTGTGGTATACAGACATACATACAGGTAAAACACTATACAATTAAGAATAAGTAAATAGAAATTAAAACCGCCTTTAAAGAGTATCTACACCACACATTCTTGGCCAGCAGACCCTTGTCTGGCTGCCTGCAAACCTTGTTAAACAAGGTTTGGCCTCGAACTACCTTGCAAACCACATTGCCAGCTGCAGGTTTAGCTGCCCTGGTCAGGGAAATCTCAGACCACAAACTGAAGCGGCAGCTAAACTCTCCTAGCTGAATTAGTGATGCCAGCAGGGCTGCGCTAGTGGTCTGTGCTTGGTGCTCCGTGCTTGGTGTTTGGGCCTTTAGGAGATCTTTGGGGCTGATTATGTGACAGACTTCAAGAAGCAGTGTGTGTTGCCAGCTCGCCAGCCGGCAAATCAGCCTTTAAATTCATAAGCAAACTATGGAGGGAGATGAACACCGAACTGCATTCTGATGCCTTTTGTGCTGCTGCTGAAATAGCTTTAAGAAAAGCTGCAGAAGCCAGCAAAACAGATGAGTACCAAGAAGGGAAGCATGAGCACATCAACAGAGAGAAAAGCCAGAGGCCAGCTTCATTTTATCCTCTAGGATTGAACATTTGTGCATAAGAACATATGTTTAACAGAACACAGGGCAATGTCAAACAGCAAAGTGGCTCACGGCAGGCAGGAAACAAAACATTCACCTGGAAACACCCAGGGCATGAACCCACCCAGCACGTTCCTGGCAAAACTTAGCAATGGTTCTAGGTGCGGTGGCGAACGTCTTTAGTCCCAACACAGACAGAAACAGGAAGATCTCTGAGTTTGGGGCCAGCCTGGCTGAAAACTGGCCAGCAAGTTCCATCACAGGCAGGCTACACAGAGAAATCCTGTCTTGAAAAACCGAAAATAAAAATTGTGTGTGTGTGTGTGTGCGCGTGCGTGCCCACATGCCACAACTTGGTGCGGATGTTGGAAGACAACTTTCATAAATTGGTTCATTCCTTTCACTATGTGGGTCCTGAGCTTGAAATGGGACATCAGGCTTGGTGGAGAGTGCTTTGCTTGAGTCATCTCCCTGGCTCATTTTTAAACTTAATGTGGCTCTGAGAAAATCCAAAAATCACAGGCATAGCTTGCATCATTAGCTAGTGTAAATAAACGGAAGTTCAATTGCATTTAAAAGTAAATGTAGGTCTGGGTGTCCTGGCGTGTGCTTGTAATCACAGAACTCAGGAGGCAGATGCAGATAGGTTGCTCTGAGACTGAAGCCAATGGGATCTCAATAGTGTGTTCTAGGTCAGGGAGCATGTCATAGAAGGCCCTGTGAAAAACAACAATAACAAAAAAGCAAAAGTAAATATAGCTCAAGAGGAGCTGGGAGTCGGAGAGGAAAATTAAACCCAGTGCAGCGCAGCGTGCCAAGTGGCTGTGTGGCTTTCACAGCATGGCTGACCAACTCACCTGGAGAGAAGACTGCAGAATTCAAAGATGACTTCTCACTACTGGACAGGGGTGGTGATGGAACTAGAACAACAAAGGGGCTGGGAGCTGTCGTGAAGTCTTTTGTGGTGGATCCCTCAGAAGCAGAATTAGAAGGCACGATTAAGGAAGCAGATGTGGGTGGTAATGGCACAGCGCAAGGATGGGCAAGGAAAATGACAGACAGAAGGTGAGGGGGAAATCAGAGAAGCATCCAGGAGCTTGGTGAGGGTGGCGGTGGCTGTATTCGTGCAGCAGAGCTCTGCTGCACGGCTTGCATGGCAAGCCCTAGGGAGCAGTCAACAGATGAGAGGATGATGAGTGATCGGGGAGGCAGACACTGCCGTGACATGAGGGGACTGTGAAGACCTCGTGTGGAGGATGGCAGCAAAGCAACAACTTCTTATACAAAACTGCAGTTTCGCTTTCCATATGTACATGTATGGAAAACGTTTCACTTTATGTGTGTGTGTGTGTGTGTGTGTGTGTGTGTGTGTGTGTGTGTGTGTAAAGCCTGAGTAGCGGTAGATGGTAGAGTGTTTGCCTGAAGCCCTGGTTGGATCCCCGTAACCATAGACACCAGGCACGGTGCTACGTTACCTTCAGAGGCACACCTTTATTCTACAAATGAAGTGGAGAGGATAAAGACAGTGTGGATATCTGAAGGAGCTATATGGCCGGGACGCTCTCAGTGCTGTCATTTACAGGACATACCAGCTTGCCTTGTTCTTCTTAGTCACAGTACATCCTTCTAAAGTGCTAGGCTCTGGGACCCATCTAGGCCAATTCCTTGACAAGCAGGCTGCCAAACAAAGATGGTTTCTTGGTACAGCACAAACAAATTTGCTGGGCAAGGTGTGGTACCCTTTTGAGCCCAGCACTTTGGAGGCAAAGGTATGTGGATCTTTGTGAACTCAAGGCCAGCTTGATGTACATAACAAATTTCGAGCCTGGCAGGGCTCCGTAGTGAGACCCTGTCTCAAAAATAATAAACAAACGTCATATTTGTATCCTTGAAGACCCATAGGAACAACCACAACACACGCGCGCGCGATACACACACACACACACACACACACACACCCCAACTACAATACTGTATTGGAAGTCAGGTAAAATGGCGGCTTTGGCAGAGGTACACACCTTTGATCCCAGCACTCTGGAGCCAGAGGCAGGTGGCTCTCTGAGTTTGAGGCTAGCCTAGTCTATAGAATGTGTTCCAGGCTAGCTAGAGCTGCACAGAAAAATTCTTCTCAAAACAAACAATAACAATAAAGTTTTAGTAATTTATCATTTGTAGAGAAAGTTGCTAGAATAATTTTAACTTGTTTACTGGTTATGAAACAGAATTAAGGAAGGTTGATTTGTTTTTGGTGAACGCCAGGGTCAGGAATGACAGGGAGTAATGACAGGGGAGAGTTGGGAGTTGTCTGGATAAGGCTAGGTGAGATAACTCGCTTTTCACCCTGATGCCTAGAATAATAAGGGAAAGAAGCTCCAGCAACTTGGTGTGCCCTGTGGACATGAGAAGGTGGGGGGGGGGAGGCAGACAGAGGGAGGGAGGTCTGGGCCCCCCAAGATGGTTCAGGAGTAAAGGTGCCTACCACCAAACAACCCGTGTTCAGTCCCGGGGCCCACATGGTAAAAGGAGTCCTGCGAGCTGTTCCGCAAACTGTCCTCTGCCCCCCACATGAGTGCCTTGGCGGCACACAGAGATACACAATGCAGTTTTAAAAATAAATAGAAAAGAAAATGCCTCTCCCTTTCACGGCAACAATTAAGTGCTTATAGCTCCTAGTTCTGATATTGATCGCACTGCGCATAAGTTTCCTTGGCTTTGAAAATGGAAAATCCTGTCCACATGGGTTTGAAATTCCTGTTCGGGACCCCGTGCCCTCCAGGTTTCTAGGCAACCCATGCGGTAACCCACTTCGGACACAGGTGCCAGGCACAGCTCTCGCTGATGAAAAGGCACAATGGGTCCCTCCTACGGGCCTGGAGTCCCCTGAGGGTGTGCACTCAGGCCCTCAGAACTATCACAAGTCTCTTCCCGTGACCCCGCCTCCATTTGCCCGCCTCTTCCGCCCTTGCCCGGAAGAGCAGGCCTGAGGGCGGGCTCTACCCGGCGAGCCCACCAATGAAAACGTGCAGAGGGCTCCGTTCTTCCGGGTCTGCGCTCCCGCGAGGGTCTGCTTTCTGTCGAGAGACGCGGCCGGGTCCTCTGCCTGCAGAACGGTGACGAGGGCGGGACGCGCTCCCACGCGCTTCTGCCCCTGCGGGTGAGCACTGCGCACGCATCCCTGCGCCGGAGGCACCGTGGGGACCGCGGGAGTGCGCCCGAAACTGGGAGACGTGCTTCAGGGGACCTGGACGCCCTCATTTCTCTGCTTCCCCTTCCTTGCCGTGCCTTTCTAGCAGTCCAGACCAAGCTGTCAGCCCTCTAGCCTGCCCTAATCTCTAAGCATGGGTCCGACTCTTTTCATCCAAGGAATACCGAGGGCCACATGTGATGGGCGTGGACTGCAGTGCCGTTTCCAGTCCACCTACTGAATCCTAAAGCGTGTGTGACCCCAATGCGCCAGTTTCCCACTCAGTGTCTGTTTCAAAGCCATTTTCCCTTTTATTGTGCTTCCATACAGGGGAGGTTTATATAGGGATGGAGTTCTTAAATCCCTCTTGTGACTTACCCCTTGTCCTCATGATAACAGTCTTAAACTCCTAACATGGGCTGTAAAGCTTTGTTGATTTGCCTTTTGCTTGTTTCTGTCAGTTTTCGGTTCCTGCTCTGCTGTTTTCTACAGTCACTGAAGTGTTTTATTGCTTTATGGTGCTGGGGATCAAATTCGGTGGACTCTTCCACGTTGGACTTTTGCTTTACTGCCAGACTACATTTCAGCCCAGTCACCAAACTTTTGATTCCTCTCCTGTGTGTCCATGTTGTCTGTCTACCTCTAGCCAGAGATAGTTTTCCCATGTCTAGCTAACTCTTCACCCCTGAGTTTCAGCCTGGAAGTCATGTTCTCTAGAGAGTCTTCACGGCTTACGCCCCCCAGTGTTTCCACCCGTTTGTACATACTGTTGTAAACTACTTGTTCACTTTCCTGGATTGTAAACTCCATGAGGGCAGGACCTGACCTAGCCTGGTCATGCTTGTATACTTTCAACATTGTAGCTGGCACACAACACTCAGTAACCACCTGTTAATGAATGAGACAGAAAAGAGCCATTTATATCCTTTTAGCTTCTTCACAGCCCTCGTAATAAAGTTTGTGAAAAGGCAAAAGTCATCTCTATTGAAGCCTTTCTTAAATTCCCCCTTGCTGCATTCTGTGGGGTGCTAAAGCAGATGGCTTCGGAGAAGCAGTCTGGGCAAACACACCTCACGGTTGGGGACTGCTGGGTTGCCTCATAGCCCACAGACTCAGCTCTTGACCCGCAGGACTCTCAGTTCCTCCCAGGTGTTAATCTGCTTGTTCCTGGACCATCCCAGGTGTTCAACTTTATCCTTCTGAAGGAAAGAAGAAAGTCTGTTTGTTTGTTTGTTTGTTTTTGTTGTTGAGGTAGATCAGAAATCAGAAATAGCTTCTCCAAAAAGATAGCATTTCATTAATTTGCATTCCACTAGCCGATTCCATTGAGCTTAGAGACTTTTATCTCAGTTCATCAAACCATTTTGCAGGCCCTTTTCTTGTCAGGTCACGTGCTAGGGGGGCACCTATGGTAAATCAGGCCCAGAATCTGATGTTAAAGAGCTTAGTATCTGGGGCTGGAGAGATGGCTCAGTGGTTAAGAGCACTGACTCTTCTTCCAGAGGTCCTGAGTTCAATACCCAGTGAACCAAATATATGGTGGCTCACAACCATCTGTAATGGAATCTGATTCCCACTTCTGCTATGCATAAAAACAGACAAGCACTTGTATACATAAAAATTAAATAAACCTTTTAAAAGTGCTTAATCTCCTAAGGGAACCAGGCATATAAGCAGGCCGTACAGCTTAAATTATACTGTTATGGACAGGAAGACATAATTAATTACCTGCACTTTAACCTTGTCTGTTGATATTTTAGGTTCCCCAAGATGTCAACCTCAGTCCCACAAGGCCATGGCTGGACCCGGCAGGTGAAGAAGGATGATGATGAGGAAGATCCACTGGACCGGCTGATCACCCAATCTGGCTGTGCTGCCTCTCACTTTGCAGTACAAGAGTGCATGGCCCAGCACCAGGACTGGCGTCAGTGCCAGCCACAAGTGCAGGCTTTCAGGGATTGCATGAGTGCGCAGCAGGCAAGACGGCGGGAGGAACTGCAGAGGAGGAAAGAGCAAGCCAGTGCTAAACAGTGAGAACTAAGCCATCATCCCACAAACTGGCCCTGAAGAGATCAGCACCCCTAGAGGCTCTGGGAGGAAGAAACCCCAAGTAGTACAATGTGCAACAGGAGGAATAACATTTGGGGACAGTCTTTGGGACAAGGATTTAAAGCCAGAAACCATGAGTTTGCAGACAATGGCCATGAGCTGCTTTACTCTATGGTCAGATCACACAAATTCTCAACTTTATTGTTCTACCAATATTTGAATTTAAAACAAAGTGGGATAGAGGCCACACGCTCCGCCCTACCTCTTGAGTCCATGTGACAAGTACTTTATACGTAAATTTACAGTCTCAAGGTAAATTGGTTGCCCACTTAGGCCTTCATTTTTCAACTACCAATTTAACGACAAAGTGTTTCTAAGGCATTGTGTTGGTAATGTGCAATTTGAAGAGTAATATGACCTTCCTGTTACTTAGAGACTAGTGAGAGAGGCAGAAACAAAGCAACACTCAAACAGAGAACTTGGTTCCCAGCAGTGACTGACATAAGAGCCTTTATCTTTCCTCATTTCTTCTGGGTGTTTTACTCAGTTTAATGGGGTGGGGGAAGCCAACAGGGAAACATTTTTTTCTTTTTAAAGACAGATTCTATGTAGCCTAGACTGACCTCAAACTTACTATATAGCCAAGGATGACCTTAAACTCATGATCCTCCTGAGTTCACTGAGTACTGAGATTACCGGCATCTGCCACCACATCTGTCAGGAAAACACTTTCAACCTTGAGTACCTGCTATATGCCAGGCTCTGTTGAACGAGCAGATTCGGAGTCTGCCCCAAGCCTAACAAACACAAAGCTTGCCTGACATTTTGGAAGTATGTTTAACATTAAAATACAGACTTTGACCTTTGGAAAACAGAGCCACCATCAACATAGAGCTTATGTTCCTACTTGACATCAGTTTGACAGAGCTGATAATGTCTTTTCTGGGGGTTGTGTCCTGCTTATAATATCGACAGTTGCTTCTTATTTTTATTCAGTGAAACCACCAAAATATTTCAGCATGTTCCTGGAGATCATTTGGAAATGGGAAGGGGGTTGGTAGGTGGTCCTGCCATAGAAGCTAGTGTGCTTTTTTGAAATCATCATGAACAAACATTCTCAGGCATCTGTACATGAGCAGTCCAAGTCTGAGGTATGATAGACCCTAAAATCTAAGCCTTGCATGCCAAAATTTTAGGGAAGAGGGAAAGAAAGAGAAGGCATGAGAAGTCTAAGGAACATCAAAGCCATATTTCAAGCTGACGACCAAGTGAATAGATAGAGCCACATCTCTGCTGGTCCACTCCAGCCTAGCACTGTAAGTCATCAGTAGAGTGGTGTTCACTGGTGGTATCAGCAAGCATCCCAAAGATGGGCATTGTGGAGTGGTGCGTGCCTTTAATCCCAGGACTCAGGAGGTAGAGGCAGACAGATCTCTGTAGATTTGAGGTCTGCCTAGCCTACATATAAGTTCCAGGGCAGCAATAGCTATATAGCGACACCCCATCTCAAGGGAAAAAAAAAAACCCCAAAGATAAAAAGGGAGCCAGTTGAGTAGGACCTTTAAAAATGAAGTACACATTACTTGTTTGTAACATAGTAAGAATTACCATCTTGAGCAAATGAAAAGTCTATCAAAGTCAGTACGAAAAAAGCAACTAGAAAGTGAACACTGGCTGGGCATGGTGGTCCCTACCTACCTACAGTCACAGCATTTGGGAGGCTGAGGCAGGAGATTCACCCATAAGTTTGAGGACAGCCTGGACTATGTAATAAATTCCAGTCTGGCCAGGCCTATAAAATGAGATTATTAAAAAAAAAAAAAAACTAATATGGTCAAAATCATGGGAAATGAAAATGTATACTATGTTATAAACAAACAACCCCCCCCAAAACAAACAAACAAACATTCAAGCAACAAGGACTTCTTTTTTTTAATTAGTATTTATTTTATATGCATGAGTGTTTTGCTTGCATGTATGTTTGTGTGTGCCAGAAGCAAGCATCAGACCCCCTGGAAGTGGAGTTACTTATGTTTGAGCCACAGCGTGGGTGCTGGGAACTAAACCCATGTCCTCTGTGGGAGCAACAAGGACTGTTAACTATTGAGCCACCTCTCCAGCCCCAAACACTTTTTCAGGACACTTTACAGAACTGGAGCTGAGAGCAAGGAAAGCACACTGTGAACAGGCCTGCTTAATGTGTGCACCTGCCCACGCTTTTAGGTTTTAGTTAAACCTAAAGCCCATGTCAGTTCCCAAAATCAAACTGGTTCCTTTTCCCAGTGTACTAAATCTCTCCTGCCTTTTTCACAACCCTTACTCTCTCTAATTGTCTCACTGGGATGGGTTGGCAAGGCTAGGCTGCTGGGGTTGCAAGAGTTGGGTGACTTTTTCCTAAAATTCTGGTTACAAGCCTACTTGGCTGGGGCCCCTCTTGAATAGGCCTAGGGAAGACTTCTAGCTCCTCCCTGCAAGGTCCTTGTCTAGGGACTTGGCCTTGTGGTTGGTATGAAAATGCACTATAGTGCATTTTACTGGATGAGTAAGATCCTCCTCCCTCCTCCCTGCCCTCAGTGAAGTGCCAGACTGCATCCTTGGGCTGCTGACCTTAGAAACTCAAAGAGAACTGGAGTGAGTCCAGGCCAAAATTGTACAGGTCTCTTTTGCAGAGACAGCAAGGGCTCCCTCCTCTGCCCCAGCCAGCTCTTAAAGCTGCAGGGAAGTGGGAAGCCTTCTTCTCCTGCGTACCAGCTGTTATTCTAAAAATCCATTCTTTTTAAATCCGGACACTATCTGATAAGGCAAGTCCTGGAAATGAGCTGAAATGTCTGAGAATGAGTTATTCCAGGAGAACGTAGTAGCTAAGGGAATCAACCATTCCAGGTTCTGCAGGTCAGAGTGATATAGGCATCTGGAGAGAAAAACATCATAAAGAAATCAAAGCACAGATGAAACAAGCACGAGACACTGGCCACCTCTGCTTACAGGGTCTAGCAGGTCTGGCTTAGACACATCCAGTGCATACAGGGAGTCGTCTTCCTCAGATCCACTAGCCTGAGAAATGGGAGACCAGTAGCCTCGGCAATGCTGCTGTTCCCAAATGGCCAAATGCACACATTCATTCCTTTTCTCTGTGACTAAAACACACCATTTCAGAATCCACGCTGGTTTTCACAGGCATCCTGGGTGGAAGAGCAAGGGACCCTCAACCAGAGGAAAAGGACTGAGCCCTTACTAGGGAAAGTAACCATCTGACCCAGGTATCTTCTCCTTGGAGGTCACTGAGCTACCTAAAGATCCTTCTAAAAATCCTAGTAATGTGCATCAGAGCAGGAGCTGTGACCTGGAGCAGGCACTGGCCTCAAAGAAAGGAAACCTAACACTGAGCTCTCGCAAGCCCGAAGTCCCCCAAAAAGAGACAATCTCACTCCACAGACCAGAAAACAAGTTCAGTGAGGTTACAGGAGCTATCAAGAAAAATGACAAATCAAAAGAGGCCTCAAAGCAGTGTAGAAGGCAGGCACGATACCAGGCTGACCGATTTTCCCTTATAAAGGTTCTGGGGGCGGGGGGGTGTTTTCAACCTGGAGCTAGATGTGTGTCCCATTTGGTTTCATTATCTGTGACCCTAAGGAATCCCCAGCGCTCACTCCGCAGGGCCCAGTGCAGCTTGTGACTGTTCATAGCTGTGAGGATGTAGCCGTCAGTCTATCCCCTGCCCTCTTACCAGATAGAACAAATGTTAAGAGCCATTTCCGCTTCTCAGAGCAGAGCGACAGAGGCCTGACTCAGTGGAGGGTACAGCATGAACTAGGTCAGTGACACACGTGCTCCAAAGTGACAGGGTCCAGCTGCCTCCTGTTCAAGAGATGAGCTGACTCACCCCTCAGCGGTGATGGGAAGCAGTGATCAGACTGTCCTATGACCTTGGGCAAAGTATGCTCTCTAGGCCCGTAGCCTGCCATTGATGAGGGCCACACAGGCTGGCAGGGTGGCTCTGAAGTTTTCCAGCTGCAGTATGTTGTCAATAAACGAAATCCCAAGTCCTGCTTCCACAAACTGGTAAGTAGGAAGTCTGTCGCCAGGTTCTGAAATGGACATGTGCATGTGACACTGTCCCGTCCACGTGCTCCGGGAGCAGAGCGCACACACGTGCATGCGTGCGTGCGTTTATTCACCTGTTCATCTTCACAGTTATGTACCCCAGACCTCACACTCACTTACACTCACACACACTCGCCAGATACTTAGTTTATTTTCCCTATAGAAGAACTCCGCAATGAGCAGTTGTACTCTCTTTTTCCCTGACAGAATCACTTTACTATTTAAATTTTTAGCCTTTAAATTACATTGATGTGTGTGTACACACGTGTGCACGCACACATGCGTATGTGTGGTAAGTGTACATCACAGCACACACGTGGAGGTCACAGGGCAATTTGTGGGAGTTCGCTCCTCTACTGTCAGGTCAAATTCAGGCTGACAGGCTTGGCAGCCGCCCCACCCCCACCTTCCTGGCAAACCATCCTAATTAAGGGCACCTGCAACCTTGATGGCCCACCCTCGGCGGTGGTTTCAGCGTTTGGGTTTTGTTGTTTTGAGGTAAGAGTCAACATATAGCCTTGGCTATCCTGCAACTGCCAAAACCTTCTGCAACATACATCCATGCCCCAGGGCAGTGGCAAGGTAAAGAGAGCTACTGCGCATCTAGCACAAGGTCTAGATTAGGAAGGCAGCCCTTCTCCATGAAGACAGTGATGCTCAGAGAAGCAAGCACACCAGTCCCCTAGACCGCACCTTCTCAAAGAAGCCAGCCGGCGTCTGAGGGACAGCAAGACGCAAAGTCAGAACCTTCACTCCTCATCTACGGGACGGAAAAACCTGAAGGCAGAGTCTAGGGGTTAGAGCTCAAAAACCCCGACTCAGAGACTCTGACGAGCAGTTTGAGAAACAATGATATGACAGAGTGCACAAAGGGCTAGACAGCCAGAGTTTGTGTAACTACTCGGCTCCCCATCGTAGCGTCAGTGTCGGAGGTCAACAGCTCTGCTCCAACACTCTTCCTGACTACAAACTGAACCAGACAAGAAGCAGCAGTTACACAGTACTGTAAATATACTAGAGGACACTGAAATGTGCCTTAAAAAAAGGCTAATTTCCCAGGCTTGGTGGCGCACGCACATAATCCCAGCACTCGGGAGGCAGAGGCAGGTACATCTCTGTGAGTTCAAGGCCAGCCTGATCTACAAATCAAGTCCAGGACCGCCAAGGCTACATGAAGAAACCCTATCTGGAAATTATTTTTTAAATAGCTAATTTAAATTATATTATTACATTTATTTTGTAAACTTTTTGTTCTGTATGTCTGTGTGGCATTCAGAGGTCAGCAGACAACTTTCAGGAGCTGGTTCTTTCTACCAGGTGAGTCCCAGGAACCATCTAAGGTCACCATAACAGTGGTGCATGTCTTTAATACCAGCACTTGGGAGGCAAGTAGATCTCTGTGAGTTTGAGGCCAGCCTGCTCAACAGAGTTCCAGGATAGCCAGGGCTACACAGAAAAATCCTGTCTCAAGAAAAAAAAGGCAAAGGTAAGATTTGATTCATAGTAGTTTGCTTAACCCCTCACCAAGATCAAGTTTTTGAATTTATGATCCTCCTGCTTCAACCTCCTGAGTGCTGGAATGATACATGACACCACACTTAGCAAGTATATTTTATGTATGTATGTATGACAGAGTCTCATACAACCCAAACTGGCCTTGAACTCACTATGTACCTATGGAAGACTCAACTCCTAAACCCTCCTGCCTCTTCCTCCTAAGCGCTGGAAGTACAGGTGAACTATCACAACTGGCCGAACAACCCAGCCATAGGAACTTCGTTATAGCAACAGAAAACAGACCAGTACAGAGTTCACTTACGGTGCAATCTCTACTTCATTTTAAAACTCCATGCCATATTACTTTAAAAGATGAGTTCATATTGGGCACAGTGGCACACACCTTTAATGCCAGCATTTGGGGATGGGAATTGGGAGGAAGGAGGCAGATGGATCTCTGTGAGCTTGAGGCCACTCTCTCATCTAATAGCAGGTTCCAAGACAGCCACGGCTACAGAGACCTTGTCTCAAACAAACAAACAAATGATTAGTTTACAGCAGACTTTTCAGAGAGTGAACACACAGAGTTTTTATTAGGCAACAGCGGACTTTTATTCGGTGCCCACCCTAGGTTTTGCTAAGGTAAGCGGTGACTGGCCAGCACAGCATGTCACAGACGCAGAAGGCCTTCCCCATGAGCATTCGTTCTCCTCCTTTACTCTGATCACGTGGGAAGAGCTGCTCTGAGCCGACAGTCACAGGAAAGGCCCTGCAGTGTTTAGTTCAACTTGGCCAACAATTCCTCCAGTTCTGGCCGAGCTTTGAACCTTCCCTTGAAGTCTTCTTCAGTGTGCTGGGACACGGGAAAGGAAGCAAACAGCAATCAGCACACAGAGCTTTTATTACCCAGACACATGCACATTCAAAAGCGGCCCACGGGCAGCTCTGCAGTAGGACATTCAGTCAGCCCCTCCTCAGTGCGCATTCAGCACGCCTAAGGCTTGAATCGGGCACTAGGAATCACGGCTGAATCACACTTCCTCTCAGCGGGCTGAGACAAGACAGGCACGTGAACAACTGTCAGGATGCTATAAGTATCACAACAGAAGTTTTCTGGTTATTTTTGGTTTTTATTTGGTTTTGCATTGTGGTAGGGACCAGGGCCTTCCACATATAAGGTAAACACTACCACTGAGCCATATGGTCTAGAAACTTGGTCTCTGTGGGCTTTTTAAAATTACATTTATTTTTGTGTGTGCATGTTTGTGCACATGTACCCACGTGGGAAGTCAGAGGGCAACATTTAGGAGTCAGTTCTCTCCTTCCATAATGTGGTCCCGGGAACTGACCTCAGGCCATCAGGTTTGGTGGCAAGTACCTTTACTTGCTGGGCCATCTCACCAGCCTTGTTTGCTTTTTTGAGATATGGTCTTGGTATATAGACCAGGCTGACCTAGAACCTGCTATGTAGACCGGGCTGGCCTCAAACTTCAATCTTCCCGCCTCTGCCTTCTGAGTGCTGGGATTATGTGTAGTATTTTTAGCACTACCGGTACATTCTCACCCTATCCACAGATCTCGGTGAAACTGAAATAACTACCAAATAAGCATGGGCAGAACAAGGGGAGCTGGATGAAGCAATGACTCCAGGTTAACATGACCTAATGGGAACTGTATCCTAAGATGGATTGTCATGGTAACTAGACCTGACACTTAGTATTTGGGCTAATGTTGCTGATTTCTGCAGGTTTCCCATTGTTTACCAGACACTTTCAATGGAGCTATAATCACACCTTGGCAGTCTGGAAAAATGTCTAAGGTAAGACAGAACCTAAGGAACTTAAGCTCTGCTGCATTATACTGTTAATAATCTTAAACCGCGTTTGTGCCTTACAGCTACCTGATGGGAAAGAACCTGGAGGCTGTGGGCTCGATCCCTAATGTAGGGATGCCGGGATGGAGGCCAGCTCTCGTGGCACACATAGCATCATCCCAGCACCTCAGATACCAAAGCAAATGATCACAGTCCCACCAGGCTGCACACCTCTCCTGTCAGCAGCTAGGCAGACACACACATTTCCCTGATGTTTCAAAAGCCAAGCAGCACAGACTCCTCTACCCTAAGTCTGAGCATAGTAGGCCACCAGGGGCCTTTCCACACTGGCACCTACCTCCCTCACTGACAAACTGACTCCTTCAGGAAGATTGCTTTGGAGTATTTCCAAAAAAATTTCTGCAAATGTAGCACTTAGACCACTGATCTGCAAATGAAGAAAGATGTTTAAGGGAGGATGCTGAGCACCAGGTGACTGGCAAGCAGGGCCCAGGCTCCCTGGGCTCCAGTAGGGAAGAGGATGATACTTCTGAGCTCAGTCCCCACAGGATTTTTCTTGCTATTTGTGAAGATGTTTGATGGGACAGTCATGGCCAACGTTCCTGTAGGCCATGGATGTCATAACCAGACCACTGCTGATTTTCTGATGCAATTTAGGTTACCACACTGGCCAGGTGCTGGTGTCAGGCCTTGTCTTGAGAACCCAGAGGTGAGTCAATGTGTGGTGGAAAGGCACACAGCATACTGTGAGGACCCACAAGAGAAATAATCACTTAACTCAGCCAGTGAAGGGCAAAGAAAGCTTTAGGAGTGGGTAAAGTGAAGTCTTGAAGGAAAATGGTATTACACTGGGAGAATCAGACAGTAACATGGGCAGTTTTCAGGGCCGAGGGAGCAGCAGTCAGGAACATGGACCCTGTATAACAAACAGCTTTAGAAGATCCAGACACGCTCCTGCAGCTGGAGTGACAGGACATCAAGCAACAGCAATGGCAGGAATGCTGCAAGAAGTCCTACTTGAGCCTCTGGGCCTCAGAGCTACTACCTAGAGTCATGATAAGCAAGTTACTAGCTAAAAGACTTAAACATTTCCAGTTACTTTAGTAGTTTTTAAATTAGCATATTTAGATTCAGGAGGCCCTCCTCTGCATGTTTACTACCTTGCTGACGAGCTTCTTCAGTGGATTGAAGAGGGGAATAGAATGGAACTATAACAAAACTTCCATACAATGGAATATTACTGTACCTAAATTCCATACAATGGAATATTACTTGGCCACAAAAATTGATGAGGTGCCAAGCATGCTTCACTATGAGCAACCTTGAAAACACACCAAGTGAAGCCAGACACAAAAACGCATTTCTAATGTAGAATTTTTAATTTATTGAGATAGGGTCTCATTGTATAGCTCAGGCAAGTCTCAAATTCACACCAATCCTCCTGCCTCAGCTTCGTAACTATTCAGACTACAGGTATGTGTTACCATGCCAGGCTTTATTAAAAGATCATAAATCGTACAATTCTGCTTATGTAAAACACAATCAATCCACAGAGAAAGTGGATTTGTGATTACAAGGGGGCTAGGGAGGGCTTGGAAAGAGGAGCAACTGCTGGCTGATACAGGGCCTCTTTCTGAGGAAATTGAAGTGCTCTATAACTGACTAGTAATGGTTACATAACTGTTTGAATATACAAAAGCTATCAATGTGTGCTCTGAATGAATAAACTGTATGGCATGTTGACTCCACAGAGGGTGATGTTCGAGACAGTGGGTTCTTAACTCTGGGCACCTCTACTGTGGTGTGGTTGTTACCCTCCTATCTCTGCAGAGAAGAAAAGGAAGACAATATTAGAGCCAAAGAAAGCAAGAAAAGGAAATGGTCACATTGGTATGAGTGCACAGTGAAAAAGAGGGATCTGAAAGACTTTTAACTGGCAGAAGGTAAGGAATTTGGTCAATAAACAAAGACAGAGAAGGATCAAGCATTAGGCTCAAAGCATTACAGGCAAAGAGGGAAGCTGTCCCCTGAAATGAGGTCAGGGACTACATTGTGGAGCATCCAGCAGAGTCCACCAGACAACTGGGTCTACTGTGTTTGAAGCTCAGACAACAGATCAGGCATTTATATACATATACTTACAAACATGTACATCTATGTGTGTGTGTACACCTAGGGGTATTGGTATATAAGAAAGCTTGGGGAATAAATGTGATTTCATAGCAGTTGAGGAGTCAAAAACCCAGCTCTGGAGTACACCATCATTTAAGGCATTCTCAACCTGTGGATCGTGATCCATTTCGGGGGTCAAATGACCCTTTCACAGACCATGGGAAAACACAGATACTTATATTATGATTCCTAACAGTAGCGAAATTACAGTTATGGAATAATTATGAAAACAATACTATGTTAGGGGTCACCACAACATGAGGAACTGTATTAAAGGGTCACAGCATTATGAAAGTTGAGAACCAATGGTTTAAAGAAAGGAAGACAAAGGTAAGAAAAGTATGACAGATGGAGGGAAGGAACCAGAGAAGCAAAAGCACTTGAGGACCCCTCGGAGCTCCTACCTGAACCACCCGTTCGTGGGTGGTGAGGACTGAGTCCAGGGTCATTTTGCTGCCTTGGTCGGGTAGCCGCAGCACTTCCATGGTTTTGGTGGGCATGGCGTAACTGCAGAACAAGAGTTAGCTGTTGAGACTGTCCACCCAAGCCCGCAGCACCACTTCAACTAGGCCCCTGTGAGTGCAACCACCGCTCCGTGTCTTGTCTCCAGAGGATGCTGCCCTGCAGCCAGGAGTAAGGAAGGAGACACTTTATCTCCACCAGACGTCTCAGCTCTCAGGGAACACACCGCGTTCAGTGCCTTTCTGTGTCCCTACTCACACTTAACTGAGACGATACCTGGTGATAATACATACTTGCTGCTCCTGAAAAAGAACCAGTTCTAAAGGCATCCAGACCACCACTTGGGTATACTTTGGAGGCAAACCTTGATCATCGTGCTTTCTCTGGAGAAATACAGTGTTCTAGCCAACAGTTCTGGAAGTTTCTTTCAAGGTCAGCATAAGAACATTCCAGCCCAGGAGATTCTCACTGTGGGGGCTGGTCTTGGAATTCCTGCCTCTGTCCACAGAATGCCACAGAGACCCCTCCAGTGGGACAGAATGGCTGCAGTCACCCGGGCTGGGTGACTACAACCGAATCCATGCTCTCTATTAGCTTCAGCAGGCCAAGCTCTACAGGGAGAAGAGCAGTGTGTTTGCAGTCTACCATTTATGAGCAATATGTGCTGGGGAAGCCGCTGTCCCTCGGAGTTTCACGTGTAAATGAAATTACCATCTGAGCCTCTGTGAGCACAGAGGACCCAACGTGGGGGTAAACATGGACTAACGGCTGCGCAGAAATACGGTGTCAGGGTTGCATTTGTCTCCGCAAAAAGCTCATCAAACTGAAGAGAATTACATACTAACGACGACAATAGAAGTCCCAATTTTCCACATGCCACAGTTCACCAAGGGGTAGCAAAGGTGTGCTCTCTACAGGTGGACTTCTAGAGAAGGACACTTAGTGTGACAGAAAATGAAACAGAAACACGATGATCCCAGACAAATGCCCCTTACTCCCTACTTGACTCTCGGCAGGTCAATCCAGCCCTCTTTCTGTGTGTGTGTTCCTTCAGCTATGGAGTGAGAAGTATATAGCCTTGCTCACAGGTTTGCTGTTATGACTGAGACTACACAGCATCTGCCTGTCATACCACACTCACAAATGCCAGTTCTTTTGCCCTGATAAACAATCAATGAACTCGTGAGTACTGTGGACTCCTTCAGGTAGCTGCTCCCAACAGCAGCGCCACCTCCAGCATAATCTCTGATTCCTCTCTCCATGCAAATGTGGTAATAAAGCCACAATATTAAAAAGTGGGGGCGCAATCACAGACTTTACAGAAGGTCAAACAAAATAATGATGTGAAAGTTCTGAGAAGTGGAAAGTGCTGCAATGCTCCTTGTCACTTTGGGCATTCTGCAGAAAAGACTGACTACATTGGGAGCTGTCCATTTGTATCACTAAGTACGGGTTTCACATTTCAAATGCTTCTTTTCGGTAAGATTCCACTGGTTTATTCATTAAAAATATTTAAGCCTGCAGGACGGGTCTGTGGGTAAAGGTGGCAGACAGCACGCCTGACAACCTAAGTTCAGTCTCTGGGACCTACACTGTGAAGGGAGAACACCGCCTCCCGCAGGAGACCGCCTCCCGCCGGGTCCTCTAGGCCCCAGCTGTGCCATGCACGTGCATGTGTGCGCCCACACCAGCAAATACAATATAAAATGATTACCGGCCTCTTCTGCCCTAGGCATCCCACTGACAAATGAAGTCCAGGCCTAAAGAGCTGTCAACTATTTCAGAGAAAAAGGGGTTCAGAGATGGCTTCATGGGTGAAGTAGTGGTTTACCAAGACATAAAAATGCATTTAGGATGCTGGAGAAATGGTTTAGCAGTTACAAGCACTAGCTGTTCTTCCAGGGAACCCCAGGTTTAAGTCCCAGCATCCACATGGCAGGTCATAACCATCTGCAGCTCCAATTCCAGGGAATCTAATGTCCTCTTCTGGCCTCAGCAGGTACTAGGCATGTATGTGGTGCACACACATGCATGTAAAATATTCATACACATAAAATAACTTTCTAAAAATGTACTTAGGGCAGTAGTGGTGCACGCCTTTAATCCCAACACTTGGGAGGTAGAGGCTGGCGATTTCTGAGTTTGAGGCCAGCCTGATCTACAGAGCAAGTTCTGGAACAGCCAAGGCTACACAGAGAAATCTTGTCTCAAAAAAACCACACAGAGAGAAGGAGAGAAAGACAGAGAGAGAAAGAAAGATTAAGAACGAACGAACAAACAAACGAATGAACGAACAAGGTGGAGACCGACTGAGGAAGACATCTGGCCTACACACACACACACACACACACACACACACTCTCTCTCTCTCTCTCTCTCTCTCATGTAATACCAGCAAATACTGGGAGGTAGAGGCAGGATGATTAGGTGGTTTCGAACCATTATGGCTACATAGTGATTCCGCATCTAAACAAACAAATACTGAGAAAACTGGTCATTTCAAGTAGAATATGCCTTTACGTAGTTAGACTACAGGTAATTTTTCTTCCCTTATCTGCATTCTCTGTATTGCAACCCTCCCACCCCCAAAATGAATAAAGGCTGATCAAACAGCAGAAACAGAAAGGGAAGTGAAAAACTCTATTTGGAGAGTCAACCCAGTAGACAGTGCTCTCTTTGGATGCAGACAAGGCTCTGGGAAAGCTGGGGAGGAGGGCCTGCTGAGCATGTATAAGGCCCCACATTCAATCCTCAGCGCTGCCAAAACAAAGCCAAAAGTAGCCAGAAATGCACAAGTGGATTTTTTTTTTTAAGGGGAAGAAAGAGTGGCCTCACAGCAGCCATGTTGACTGGCACTTCCACTCTCCCTGGAACACAGGCTGGTCAGCTTTAGGCCTGGAAGCTGCTCCGGATGAGTGTGAGTTCTGTCCCCAGGCAACTGCTTAGCAAGGGAGCAGGCAGATCAGGAGAGAGGCCTTTTCCTCCCCTCTCCTGCAGGAGTGGCAGCTGGCATTTCAGATACATGCAGAACAAAAGCTGGCGAGCTGCTCTTGTACCCCAATTCCACCTCAAGGTCACAGTCATTATCCCCATACCGCCATTCCCACTCCAGAGGAAAAATTAAATGAAAATCAGAAGAAAACAAATTCATCTCTGACAAGCTGGGCACTGTGAATGCCTAGTGATACAACAGTTGGAAAACCTCAATCAATGCAGTGAAGTGAATTGGTAAAACAAATAGCTCTTTATGCTGCGCTATTTGCAGCAAAGAGCCAAGAGAGAAGCAAAACCCAGTACGCAATTCATCCTGCTTTTTTAAGAAGCATGCCCATGATTGCTGGAACATAATCCAAATCAACTGGCATTTATTCCGTGCTTGGAATGTACTGTAGACTAGGCCAGGTCCTAGGGCTGAACCACTAATGAAAACAGAAGTAGCTCTTGCCTTATAAAATTTAACATAATACAGAATATAATTCGAAAGTGAGAGTTAAATAAGTCTAAAAATAAAGAATGTATGTTATGAGCCGGGAGTGTGGTGCACACCTGTAACCAGGCAGCTGGATCTCTGAGTTCGAGGCCAGCCTGTTCTACAAAGTGAGTCCAGGACAGCCAGGCTGCCCAGAGAAACCCTGTCTTGAAAAACAAAAATACAAAAAAAATACAAAAAAAAAAAAAAAAAAAGAAAGAAAGAAAGAAAGAAAGAAAAAAAAAAAGCATGTCATGAAAGGGACTTTATATACCCTTTATTTCTCCAGAATTACTGAATATATAACATAAGAATTTAATTTAATAAGCTTTCTTAAAGAAGTAATAATTAAGATGACACCCAAGAAAAAATAGGGGCTGGGCTGAAGATATAGCTCAATTGGTAGAGTTCTTGTTTAGCAAGCATGAAGACCTGAGTTCAATTCACAATGCAGAATTAAGTAAACCATAACGGCACACACCCTTAATCTTAGTACCTGGAGAGGGAGGCAGAAGGATCATCCTTATCAACAGAGTGAGTTCAAGGCCAGCCTGTGCCACATGACACCCTATCTCAAAATAAAGAGAGGAAGAAAGGAAAAGAGAGAGGGAGGGATGAAAAGAGGGAAAAGAAAGGAAAAAAGAAAGGGGTTAGAGGAAGGCAGAAGAACAGTTCAAACTCTGCCGACTTACATAAGCAAAGGTCTTGAAGTAGAAATCAAACACTGAAGCAGAGAGGAGAAAGGGAAGGATGAATTAAAAGAAGTGAAGAGTGCCCGGGTCTGGAGTACCCAGCAAGCCACAGAAGACTTTAGACTAAGACAGTGAGAAGCAATGAAGTGCAAAGGGGACAGGAAGCTTTTTAAGCAGGAAAGGACGTGGTCACATTTCCATTCTAGAGAAGTTAGACCAAATCCTACATCAAGTACCTGTCAGAAGAACCGAGACCCAGACAGGAGAAAAATGGGCTCAAATACAGGATTAGGGACAAGCTTCAATTACATTATTATTGTTATTGTTATTATTATTATTATTATTATTATTATTATTATTAGTGTGTGTGTATGCATACATGGAGGTCAGAGAACCAGCCTTGCGTGCTTGTTTCTCAGGTGCTCTTGCTGGCCTAGAACTCCCCAAGTAGACTAAGCAGGCTGGCCAGTGAGCCCCAGAGATCTGCCTCTACATCCCCAGCACTGGGAAGACAAGCACTTGATAGCACACTCAGCTATTCTTATGTGGAGTCTGGGAATCATACTTAGGTTCTTAAACACTTTAATTGAGCTATCTCCCTAGACCGACTGTATTAGTAACAAGGACAGCTGAGCCAGGTATGATGGCTCACATCCCAGCGTACAGGAAGTAGAGGCAGGAAGATCATGAGTTCAAGGCTAGCAAGGTCTAAGACAGAGAGGTCGAAATAGTGAAAAAAAAAAAAAAACAAAACTATCTCAAAAAAGTTGTTTGTGATTTAAGTTTATTTCCTCCCTTAATTTTCAGTATAGGCTTTTTGAGTTGGTACTTTTTATTAACTCTATTTCATACATGAGGAAACTAAGACACAGGAGGTTAAGTAAATTGTCTATTATTACAGAGTAAGAATGTAGCAGAGTTAAACACTCCTTTTCCACCCCACCCTGGTAGCCTGGATCCAGAGCTGCTTTGGGCCACCAAAGACAAGGGCTTTTTATGAATTAAATAATATACAAAACAATGATTTAGCTTTTTCAAAGTGCCTGGCTGACAGCACGTTCAACAAATGTTTGCACTTTAATACACCTGACCAAGTACAACCTAACTTAGTTGTTTTTTTTTTTTTGTTTTAAAGAATTATTTATTATTTATACTGTACTCTGCCTGCCTGTGTGCCTGCATGCCAGAAGAGGGCACCAGATCTCATTATATATGGTCATGAGCCACCATGTGGTTGCTGGGAATTGAACTCAGGACCTTTGGAAGAACAGACAGTGCTCTTAACCTCTGAGCCATCTCTCCAGCTCCTAATTTAGATTTTACAGTGACATCTTTAAGAAGCATGACAGTAGCACTATGGAAATGACATTTAGTGCCTCTTTGTCACCCAAACTCTGAGAAGGTATCCCTAACCTCTGCTAGTAGAACAAAACTGTTCATCAGTATTGATCACACTGCGGTGTTTGGAGTGTTTGCAACGAGCCAATGTCCATGGCACACACTGTCATGTACTATATTACTGAATTCTCAGAGCTGGAAGAAACAGACACATTATCATCCTCCTTACACTGATGAGCAAATGGGTTCAGCATTCTTAGGGTTATCTTACTAATAACTGACGAGCTAGAGTCTGAATGCAGCCACTTTGATTCAAAGGCTGTACCCACGCTTGTCATTCTAAGTGCTCCACGGACGGGATTAGTGTGCCAACGGCCATCAGCTCACGAAACGCACCCATTTACTACATTAGCCAAGACTTAACTGATGAAAGTAGTAACGTGTGTACTCTGTGTGCACGTCCGACATGCACATGTGCTGTGTGTGGGTTCACTTGCCCGTGTGGCTGGATGGAGAAGCCAAAGGTCACCAGTGTCCGCGCCCAGTGGAAGATTACAGCTGTGTGCTGCCACACATGTGTGCTGGGGTCCTCTTGCCTGCACAGCGAGCACTTTACCTACTGAGCCATCTCCCCAGTCTGAAGCAAAGTACTATGTTGACACTGCACACTTTTTCATGGACTCTCTTCCATGCTGTGACCATTTCTTAGTGTGCATGCGTGTACACATATGTATGTGTGTGTTTCCTGAAAGCAGTATCCGATCTTCTTATGTAGCTGGAGTCAGAATTACTGCAAACACTAACCCTAATGTGCGCCAGTCAGAATGTTTAGCAGAGCCCACCACAAAGTGTGGAAGGGCTCAGCAACAGTTTTTATTAATTACAAGCCTTTTCCCTAAGTTTTAGAAATTGTGTCCCACACAACTAGATTGTAAAGTCATATTCAAGAACTGTCAATCTTCAACAATGACTGAATGTTTCCCACGTGGCAGACCTCGTGCTAGGGGCTAAACAAAGATCATCATCCCCATCTACAAGGAACACACAGTCGGGGAAGGGAACTGAGAATAAAGAGAGCACCAGGGGACACGGCAGACCTGCGTGCTGAGTGCTGAAGAGCACCAAGTCCTCGGAGGCATCAGAAAAGCTAGAGCCCATGTTCAGGCTTGAAAGACTGAGCGTGCTGTTGCCTTCGAGAGCAAAAGTCACGGCTTATTATCAACTCTCGAATGGTACATTTAACAGCTGCACTCCACATTATGAACGTTTAAAAGTTCAAATTTTGGTTAAGGACCTAAGACTTAATATAACTGAAAATATGGAAACCAGACAAAACTAACTTGAAATCCTGGGAACTTCCTGGTTCTGTGACTTCAGTGTTCAGATCCTTGGTTTCCTAGTCTATAAAATGGGAATATATGAATATCAAAGAAGAAATGGTCATTTTTGTATATACACAAGCCAAACACCACTTATAACCTTGTCATAATGACAAACTACCTAAATTGTTATTTACCCATTTTATAAGTCAGCTCACTTAAAAACTGGTTTTAAGAAGAAATGTGAGGACTGGAGAGATGGCTCGGTGGTTAAGAGCACTGTCTGCTCTTCCCAAGGTCCTGAGTTCAATTCCCAGCAACCACATGGTGGCTCATAACCATCTGTAACAGAGATCTGGTACCCTCTTCTGATCTGCTGGCACACGTGCAGGCAGAACACTGTATAAATAATAAATAAATAAATCTTTAAAAAAAAAAGAAGAAATGTGAGATGTCGAACTATGTGGAACTCAGACACTATTGGTGAGGGAGTAAGCATTCATCCACTTTAGAAAAGCTTGCAGAGTCTTCTGTAAATTCAAATATATACTACACTTATCATTTGACCATAAATCACTCAGAAATAAAAACTTTTGTTCTTACAGAAACCCATACCTATTTGTAGTGTCTTTATTCATAATTGCCAAAAATTGAAGCACAAATATCCTTCAAGCAGTAAATGGAGAAACTGAAGTGAAATGCTACTGAACAACAAAAAGGAGCAAAGTGTCTGATGAAGGCAAATACGGGTAAATTTTGACTATATAATTCTAAGTGAACAATGCTGTATTCAAAAGGGAATTGCTGTATTATTTTATTTATATGTCATTCTGAAAAAGGCAAAACTACATGGAAAGGAAGTAGGTTAAAAGTTAGCAAGGACTTGTGGGAAAGGAGTGGACTACAGAAGCAGAGAACTCAGGATGGCAGAAATGGTCTATATCTTGATTACAATGGAATTGATTCTACTGTGTCCATTAGTCAAGCTCACAGAATATGTTCATTGAAAGGAAATGATGCTGCAGAAAGTCTAATTATATGTCATGATATGGGTTAATGAAAACTCATATCAACTGTCATTAAGTAAAAGGCAAGTTAAAAATAAACACATTGAAAACAAAGTCATGTCATAAATTCTAGTGAGTTATCAGTGCTTGCCAAAGATTACAAGCCCAATATCCCTCTCTGTTGCAAAGATTAGGAAGTGTAGATCAGTGTTCAGGACACACCAGTGCCACTCTGGGAATGTCTCCTTGGCATAATTAAGTTGAGTAAGAACTTAAAACGGAAGCCATTTCTCATCAAGTGACTTAATGTTATTTAAGGCAAACCACAGGACACATATGCCATCAGAAACAGAGATAAGATATGAGAAAAGCTGCCCTGGAATAAACTCTAAATGTTAGTTCCCTTCTACAATTTTCCAGAAAATCCAGAGAATGAATGAAAAGGAGGGCAGGCAAAAATGCCTGAATCAATGGAAAAATTATTATGACTTCAATTTCCCACAAACTAATCTACATGCCCCACACATAATATAAAAAAAAAAAAATTCCCAGCAGGATTCTCTATAGATATCAACAAGTTAATAAAAAAATTTTCATGGAAAAAACAAAAGACCATTATAGGAAAATAATTTTTAAAAATAACAAAGCATAATCAAGCTATAGTAATACTCCACAATATGGAGAATTAGTGTAAGTACAGATATATAAACCAGCGTAACAGGAACACGGGGCAGTGAGATGCAGTCTCAGCAGGGAAGGCCCCTGCCACAGAGTCTGAGGACCACAGAGTTCCATCCCAGAGCCACACATAAGGGAACAAAAGAACTGATTCTGCAAACCGATCTTTGACCTTCACACACATTGTGCCATATGCACCCTGAGGCATGTGTGAGCAGCACACATACAATAAATTAATAAATAAATTTAAAAAGTGGCCTAGACAACTTACCAGTGGCTGCCAGAGACTTCGGGAGGGAGGAGGCGACTTCTGAGGTTAGTGAGCTATTCTGTACCTTGACTATGGCAGGTACGTAATTAAAGAGTAACTTTCATTCCATTTATACTAGTTTCCCCAAACCTGACTTGACAGAGAAATGGAGCATGATACCTAGGCCGGGAACATCCCCCAAAAGGCTTCCTTCCTACCTTTCTTCGACTTTGATGGAGAGCTTGTTGCAGAGGCGGTGGACATACTGAGCGTAACTTTCTGCCAGAGTCATGTCATAAGCAGTCATGTGGATATTTAAAATGCCATATTCATAATCTGTCCCCAGATTAATGGCTCTCACTTGCACTTTTGCTCTCTTCTTTTTGGGCTGAGTAGGAAATAAAGAGAAAGAAAATAAGTCAGTGTTGTATAAGAAAAGTAATCAGCTGGGTATTATAGAGACCTGGGTGGCAGGCCTCTAATTCTAGCACTCAGGAGGCAGGTGCAAGTGGATTTCTGCTAGCTTGGTCTACATAGGGAGTTCCAGGCCAGCCAGGGCCAGACAGTGAAACCGTATGTTAAAAAATAAAAATAAAAAAAGGAGCTGGAGAGATGGCTCAGTGATTAGGAGCACTGTCTGCTCTTCCAAAGGACCCAGGTTCATTTCCCAGCACCCACATGGCAGCTCACAACTATTTGTAACTCCAGTTCCAAGGGATCTAACACCTTCATACTAATGCACATAAAAATAAACTTTAAAAAAAAACAAAGAAGAAATTTAATCATAATAGGTTCATATTTTTAAAAAAACAACCTTTCAAGTAAAATTATTTACCTTTTCCCCCTCAGGTTACCCTTTTGAGATGCGACAGTTCTCATGGGAAGGAATAGGCAGCTTCCCTTACCAGTAGCCAGTACAAGGAGAATAGGGCTGGTGTTATTTTAACAAGACTCTATCTGACTGCCTTCCACCATTACTTTGTTTTGAGATTCACCCACCATCTCTAGCCCTGTTTCTCAACTTACAAGTTGATAGCATTACGCAATAGCAAAAAAATAAATAACTTTTTCAGTGTTGGCCTAGCTATGTCTTCAACCCAAAATGCTTTTTGTTTGTTTGCTTGGAATGATTGTGTGTGTGTAAGTGTATCTCTGTGTATACACGGATGTACATGCCATGCCACATGGCAGAAGATAAACTGAGGGATTGATTCTCTTTCTACCACGTTGATTGGGGAGACAAGTCTTGGCAGCAGGCCTTTACCCACTGAGTGAACTTGTCGGCCCCACAATCTACTCTTAGTGCGATGTGAACAGGGGCCAAGGGTCACCTTTCTTGTGTGAACAACCAGGTCAGATGACCCAGCACCATAGCAACGCACTGTCATCTCTGTCATATACTAAATACCCACAGGTAAAAAGATGTTTCTGAGCCAGGAGCAGTGACATACGCCTGTAATCCCAGCACGAAGGGAGGCAGAGGCAGGTGGATTGCTGTGAGCCTGATCTACAAAGTCCAGGACAGCTAAGGCTACACAGAGAAACCTTGTTTTGAAAAACCAAAAAAAAAAAAAAAAAAGATGTTTCTGTACTTGTATTTTGTTTTGTTGGGTGCTGTGTCTATGCTTGAGTCTGTATAACATTGTTCCCAATAATAACTGGAGATTCATTCAGTCTTGCTGCTGGTAAAATAATTTTTAAAAAAGATTTATTTATTATTTTATAGTATTCTGCCTGCACGCCAGAAGAGGGCATCATATCTCATTATAGATGGTTATGAGCCACCATGTGGTTGCTGGGAGTTGAACTCAGGACCTTTGGAAGAATAGTCAGTGCTCTTAACCTCTGAGCCATCTCTCCAGCCCCCATAAAAAAAAAATCACTTTCAAAGAATATTGGGGGAGTTGGGCAGTGATGGCACACACCTTTAAATCCCAGCAGTCAGGGAGGCAGAGGCAGATGGATCACTGTGAGTTTGAAGCCAGCCTGGTCTACACAGCAAGACAGCAGCTAGGCCTACACAGAGAAACCTTGTCTCAAAAAAAGAAAAAGAAAAAGAAAAGAAAAAGGGTTGTTGGAGATTGAGGTAGAGCTCAGTGATAAAGCATGTTCTTATACTTGAGATAGGGCAGGCTGAATTCCTAGCACTAAAGGAGAGAATGGAGGTCACTAATCACAGTAGTACACTCCTGTAACCCTAACACCCAGGAAACTGGCAGGAAGGCCACAAGTTCCAGGCCAACCTAAGCTACATATTAAAACCCTGTTTCCAAAAAGAAAACCTAAGGCTTCCGTATCTTTAGTCACCGCTGCACAGCAGTTGCCATAGTACTGCTCCTGACAGTGCCGCCACTTTCCAGGTCAGCCTACGAGAGCATCCAGTGTGGGGAAGAAAATGTTCAATGGAAAGTGATTAATACAGACAGCATATCCTAACTTTATCCTGATTCTGTATCAGAAAAAATATGAAGCCAGAAACATTAAGGCTTGTCTTTCAAGTTACATAGCTGAAAAGACAGACTTCAGAAACTAAAATCTGGAACTGTTTAACTGCAATACAGATATTTATCTAGAGCAGGCTCCTCTGTATTACTAAGGTTTTCAACAGAAGGGGCCACAGCAGGGGTCCAGGCCTTGCTGTGAGTGGAAAGCCAAGATCAACACTTCCCAGGTGAAATCCAGCCAGGATTCTTCACCATGACAGTTAAATACTGCAGTGGAGAAGGCTGAAGTCTGGAGGCAGAGGGAGTGGGTGCAGACTCCAGCAGAGAGGGGAGGAGCTCCTTTGAGGCCTGCAGGAGGCTTTCTGTAGACAAGGGGTGTGCCAGGCCTCTTCAGAGGCACTGCTTTAAGAGAACAAAGAAAGCTGATTCCAGTCTCCCTCTTGGCGATCCCCTGCTTTTCCATGCTGGCCTAGATCTGCCTGGACAGATCTACATTATCAAGACCATTGTGAGATTATTATACTTCGGTTCTGAGCCAGGGCACAGCACAGCCAGCAAGAGCTCAACTGCAAATAATCCCAGACCCTAGTTTCTATAAAAACCTTTTGTGTTTTTTGATGGTGGGTTTTGGGAAGTTACAGGGGATTAAACTCAGGCCCTGTGCATGGCAAACACAAGCTCTATCGCTGAGCTACACCTTTTCCCGCTAGTTTATGTAATTTTACTGCATTCTCCTACCCATCTATCTACCTTCTCTATTCCCACTGCTGAGTCCAGGCCTTAATGAATGCCACCGGGAATTATTACAGAGATCCAAAGGGATATAAGTGAACAGAGCTGTGCTTTGGAAGCCTACCCCAGCAGCACAAGGTCAGTCAGGCAAGAAAGGAAAGGCTAGGAAAAAAGTGCCAGGAGCAGTAGTTACTGTCCAACAAACTTCCGCACTGCTGTGGCTGGCTGGATTTACTAAGTGGCCCAGGTAGTGTGACCCACAGGATTATACTCTGATCCTCCAAATGGACCACAAAAAAAGTTTTCGCCCACTCTCACTGGCAATGAGCTGACAGGAGAGTAAAATTAGGATCACAGGTTCTCTCACAGTTGGAAGAGATCTCTCCTTCCCTGACACAGAGAGCAAATACTGGTTTAGGGTTTCAATGTGAGAGAATGGCAGAGTAAGAACTTTCTGTTTACTTAGGGCAGAAGCTGGGCCCAGGCTCCATGCTGTAAAGTGTGACATCTGTCAGTCAGATGTCAGGGGGTATCCTTTAGAGCAGGAGAACCAGAAAAGAGCTGCGCCGCCCACCATCTCTCCGCTAAAAACCCTGCCATGATGAAGCACTCAGCTTCCGGAAGTAATGAGAACAGTGAGGCTGACAGCTGAATGATGTAGGGATAGTTCCCTGAAACATCTACAATGATCCGAGTGCATGCTGACTGGGTGAGCATCTTCATTACTCAGTGTCAAACACTCAGGAACCAGTTTCCTCATTTGGAACAGCAGAAGTATTGTGATGCTGCAAACAGTGACAGGGGCCGTTGATGAGCTTCCATAGATGTTAGAAACAGCATAGATGTTAGATGGGCTCTGACCATCTTTAGTTCAAATACAGCTCCAGAAATCACCATTCACTTGGGTAAGTCATTAATCTTTCTAGGTCTCTGATTCCTTACACTACAACTTTAATGGCCAGTATGTTATGAGAATTAAACATACCAGCTTTAAATACTGTAAAAACAAAAAGATCTTTGTAAAGCCCAGTATACAGTCATCATAGCTACTGGTATAGCAAAAGAAATTGTTTTGTAGAGTTTTTGTTGTTGCTGTTGTTTTAAAAGAGTCTCACTATGTAGCGCTGGCTGTCCTGGAACTAACTATGTAGAACAGGCTGTCCTTGAACTCACAAAGATCACCTGCCTCTGCCTCCCGAGTACTGGGATTAAAGACATGCAGCACAACTGGCACCTTAAATATATTCTTTTTTTTTTTTTTTTGAGACAGTTTCTCTGGGTAGCCTTGGCTGTCCTGGACTTGCTTTGTAGACCAGGATTGTCTCGAACTCTTCTGCCTCTACCTCCCTGAATTCTGGGCTTACAGGCATGTGCCCATAGCATGTATTATATAAATTGAGGTAGTGATTTGACTCCTTGCAGTAAGAGCTTGGACAACATTGCAGTTTCTTTTCCTTTCATATAGAAATCAATTAAGCATAGCATCATTTGTTCTGCCATACTTCTCATTTGTAAATTGAAAATTAAAACTTGTAATTTGAAAGAACAGTGAAGCAGGCAGGACTCCTAGGGATCTGGAGACCAGAGCTCTCATAGCAAAGGCCAGGTCCTCATAGAAGCCACTCTCTGAATCTGGAAAACCCTCAGGTAACCATTTTACATTCTGTGTATCTCGGTGTTACAACTACCCCAAGCACTTAGCTACTCCCAGATGACTGTTCCACACTCAGTGCCAAGAAACAGGTGGTATTTAACAATCTTTACTGTGCTGACATTCATTAACTTCTTCATTGACTCCTGCAGGAGACATCACTTCATTGACATATTCATCTGAAGCTGACAGCACTTCAACATGTACATGTGCACACAGGCATTGTACATACATATATACGCACACATACATGCACATGACAGAATTTCTGCTCTCTTAATAACTTGTTCCTCTAGGAAGGAGCTCAGCATATGAGTTCAGTTAGATATGGAGATCTCTCTCAGCTGACTGCCTTTGCAGACCAAAGCCTGTTCTCCTGAAGATCAATGCTCAGCACAGAGTGGGCACAGGGCAGATATTCAACAATGGCATTCTCCTTAGGAATAGACCTAAGGGGAAACATGGTTCTAGTGTATGACAAGTCTTTCCAAGCCACTCCTGTAATCCACTCTAGACCTGCAGTCACTAGAACAACAAAGCAATCTTGTCCCAGTTTGCTAGGACTGTTAACTATAAAGTAATTCCAACTTGTTGATTTTTCTGGAAATGATTCCAGTCTCCTCAGACTTGTTGTCATGAGTACTGATCTCTATATAGAGATGCTAAAACAAAATGAGTATATGCCCAATATGGGAGACACCTCCTTTGTGTCAACAGTAAAAACAGCATAAAGTTTCCCAGAGAAAAGGCATCTTGATTGCTAAGGGCCACTGTAAAGACGGAAATCAGCTGAGTTATGAAAGTCACAGCTTACTCTCTTGCCCTAGAGCCTGCTCCGACTTCTCCTTCCCACACCCTCCTCTTTGCAATTCTGATTGCTGAGCTGCTACTACCTCAAGATTGGAAGCTAGACAACAGATAAGAGCAAGTGAGTGAGTGAGAGTCAGTAAATTACACAGCTGTGAAACTTTATTATTTGTGTTTGTGTATGTGTGTGGCTCACATACACATCAGAGGACAAGTACTTCCGGAAGTCAGTTCTCTGCCTCCACCATGGGTTCCAGGGATCAGTCAGCTTGTGCAGCGAGTACTCATACCCACTGAGCCACCTCAGCAGCCAGACTATTATTATTATTTTAAATATAAAGTGACAAAGAAACTTCACTGGTACAACAGGCCCCAAATTGCAGTGTGTAGAACAACAACAAAGTGGCTAACAGAAATAAAGGAACTTTGAATATACCGTGACATGAACTGACAAGACTGTGGGCTGAGTGTAAAAGCCCATCAAGTCTGGTGATTTAACAAAGTTTTGGCTCCATGAGAAATTGACCTTGGTGGTTTGTGCTGCTTGTTGTAATTTTGACCAACAGTTAATAGCTAGAATGGGGTCTTTGAACAGCTACACTATTATTACTTTTAACATGTCAAAGAAAAATCACTCAAAGAAAAAAATAAACCTGATACATTTAAAATCCAACAGAAGGAAGCAAGGCATTTAGAGAAACATGAAATTTACAAGATAAGTACTGAGTCCAGAGATGCTTCCTGAAAAGTGGTCCCTCATTGTCATGAGTCAAGCTGGGTCTTGCAGGATGAGAACCAAGAAGAAACAGGAAGCCTATGAGTTCATGGAGAGGAAAGGTTATGTGCAAAGGCACAGAAACAGGCCAGAACATGGGTCTGTGAGAAAGTATGCAGAAGATCATCAAGAAAGGGGCTGGGCCTGTGCTCTAAGAGACCTGTGCCTCCCAAGAAGCTTCACTCTATCCCTCCCCTCATTACCTCCTCAGGGACAAGGACACATGATTTCACAGATGGGAAACAAGTGAAGAGTTATACATGAAGCCAAGCAAGAAAGCCAAGTAGCATTGACAAGAAGAGGTGAATCAGATGCCTCTTTTTTCCAAGGTTCAAAAGTCAGAAGGTGGCTGGCATGGTGGCAAACTCCTTTAACGCCAACGTTCAAGAGGCAGAGGAGGCAGGTGGCTCTCTGTAAGTTCCAGACCAGACAGTCAGATCCTGTCTCAAAACAAACAAACAAACAACCCTCCCTTGAAAAAAAAAAAAAAACAAAAAACAAAAACCCTCAGAAGACTGAGTAGTGCATTTGGAAGGAGGGAAGGGAGAACATCAGTAGAAAAAGGCACTTTGATCTTGAGAATTGACTAACATCTCCTCAGGACATCAAACTCTAAGAGAACGAGAAAGGAAAGGAAAAAAAAAAGGAACCTGGTTACTTACTATTTTTGTTGTGTTTGTTTGTTTTCTTGCCTTGAGATTTCAAGAAGACTACACAGTTTATCTAGTTTATCTGGGCCAGGTCTCCAGAGGGGTGAAAAGTGACAAGCCAGTGGGATGGAGCCTCTGTAAGCTATAAATGAGAGCTTTCATTGTACTGTCCTGAAGAACAGGCTCCTGGGGCAGCTATCACCACCATCCAGCTACTGTGCTGGGACTAGCCATGGTGGGGCAAATACTATCAGAGGGCCCACAGCCCCGATCCTAGGAGCATTACTCCCTCCAAACAACCAGGGTCATCAGGAGCTAGCTGCCTGCAGCTGTCGGGTGTCTGCCACCTCTGCTTTACAAAGCCCTGAGGGGCAGCTCCAATAACCACATTTCAACTCAGTTGGATCAATATTTATTGTCCCTGCTTGATGCCGGGTCCTATGCTGGACACTGAGGATACAAAGAAAAGAGGTACATGTCATCTACCCTTAGGAATCTCCAAATCTAGAAGAAGAGGTAGCCATCAAAGCAGACAGTCCCAGTCAGTCAGTCCTAGGACACAGGACTTTGATAGCTCATAGGAGAACAAATAACTCCATGCAGGAAATCCAAGGTTTCTCAGAGGAATGTTCATTCTGTCCCCATTTAAAGGTTGAAGAGAGCCACAGGGTGGTGGTGCATGGCTGTAATCCCAGCCCCAGGCCTACAACAGGAGAATCGTAAGCTAAAAAAAAAAAAAGGGGGGGGGGTTGGGGGTTGAAAAGTTTTTTAAGTGACAAAGGGGAGCAGCACAGAAGAGGCCTTGAAACAGGCAAATGTGCATGAAAAGCAAGAGATACAATGTAGGAAGTCAGGGGACTCAGAAGGTGAGAGCTGAAGCCAGAGTGAGGGATAGGGACAGACAGCACTCAGTTTCCTTTTTGATCAAGCTATGGGGCTGGTCAGCATGAGGCAGATGCAGAAAATTACCATAGAGGAAAGAGCCCAAGGAACAGGAAAAACAAAAAAGCTACCCTGAGCTCCACCCAAACAAAATTAATTCTTTTTCCTACTAATTTGTATGGAGCTTTTAGAACGAGGACATTTTTAAAAAGGGAACGTACTAAAATAAAACCCCAAAATATACTCTAAGGTGCCACAACTCAAAAGAGTGGAAGTCACTCTGTGTTCTAAAACAGTCACATCCTCCTCTCAGCACTGTCCCCCGAGCACAGTGTCTCCGATAGTTCACCTCTGATAGCTATACCCTGTGGGCATAAACCAGGTCCTATTCATCTTTCTGCAAAAATTATCCTTCTGATCCTGTAAACCTAGGCAAAAGTCCACGGCTGGGGAGCTCATAGCCCCTACTGAGGAAGCTGCTGCTATTGTCCTGTCAAACAACACATGTCTTATCACCTTGCCTTCTGAGTAGCAATGTTAACATCGGGAATTAGTGCTGCCATCAGCCTGGGCCAGAGAAGCTTCTCTTTGCAGGGGTCACTGTGACTACAGAAACTCCTGCCTAGCCAAAGCACTAAGAATTTTAAATGACCACTGAATGCCCAGTCATAATGGGACATCTATATGACCCCTCCAAGGTTTAGGGGACATCACAGAAGAAAGGGTGGAGAGGTAAGAGCCTGAAGAAAGTGGGAAGAATGTTGACTTCTGGGCATGATGTGGCTTTTGCATTCCTGAAGCCAGAAGCTGTGGTTACCCGCACAAGACCAGGCCTGTCCACACCTGTTATGGAAAGCCCCTCACCCTACATACTTATATACAGTTTGTTGATGGAGACAGGAGAGACATTTTCTTCAGTACTATAGACACTACCCAGGTACTCATGCTCCTGTCAACTACTTTTATGACACACACACACACACACACACACCCAGAAAGTAGGAACTGTAGAGTAAAGAGGAATAAGAGGGTAACAAGGGGGTGCATATGACTGAAACACATTATGTACATGCATAAAAATCTTATGGCTGGGCTTGGTGGTGCGCACCTTTAATCCCAGCACTCAGGCAGAGGCATGAAGATCTCTGAGAGTTCAAGCCCAGCCTGGTCTACATCGTGAGTTCCAAGACAACTAGGGCTATGTAGAGAGATCCTGTCTCAAAGACAAAAACAAAACAAAAAATACTGTTATGTATAATTAATACATGCAAACATAAACATTAAGAAATTGTTTTCCATGCTTGAGAGATGGCTCAGCAATTAAGAGCCCTGGGACAAACATAGGAAGAAGGAGAAAACAGGGAACAGGACAGAAGCCTACAACAGAGGGCTGCTGAAAGACTCTACCCAGCAAGATATCAAAGCAGATGCTGAAGACTCATAGCCAAACTTTGGGCAGAGTACAGGGAATCTTATGAAAGAAGGGGAAAATAGAAAGACCTGAAGGGGAGCTCCACAAAGAGCAACAGAAATAAAAAATTTGGGCACAGGGGTCTTTTCTGAGACTGATACTCCAACCACGAGCCATACATGGAGATTACCTAGAACCCCTCAGATGTAGCCCAAGGCAGCTCAGTGCCCAAGTGGGTTCCCTGGTAATGGGAACAGGAACTGTCTCTGACATGAACTCAGTGGCTAACTCTTTAATCACTTCCCCCTGATGGGGAAGCAGCCTTACCAGGCCACAGAGGAAGACAATGCAGCCAGTCCTGATGAGACCTGATAGGCTAGGGTCAGATGGAAGGGGAGGAGGACCTCCACTATCAGTGGACTTGGAAAGGGGCATGGGAGGAGATGAGGGACGGAGGGAGGGAGGGAGGGAGGGATTGGGAGGGGAGGAGAGAGGGGCTACAGCCAGGATACAAAGTGAATAAACTGTAATTAATAAAAAAAAAATTTTTAATAAAAAAATAAAAAAAAAGAGCACTGGCTATTCTTCCAAAAAAACTGGGTTCAATTCCCACACCTACATGAGAGCTCACACCTGTGTGTAACTCCAGTTCCAGGGGAACTGACAACCGTACACAGACATACATACACACATACACCAGAACACCAATGGACATTAAAAAAAGAAAAGAAATTGTTTTCTTACCAATTTTAAATAGGCAAGACATCAACAGGCATATTACACACTGGGTGTCTGTTCAAAGCTTCATGACATCTGAATTAAAACACTGTTGAGCTATTCAGAGCCAACGTTTCTTAACCCTGAGTCTGACAAATGCCAAGGGCTAGGGATGCGCCTTGGTGGTAGCACACCTGTCTGCCACACGTAGGGCCCTGGGTCTGACCCATAGCAGTGGGGTGACAACTCAGGTAAAAGCTGTGGACTCAGCTGGCAACTCTTTGCATATCATTTCTGGGCCCACCAGGCCTGGAAAGATGAGGCTAATTTACCTAGGGTCACAAAGCTTCAACACAGCAGACCCAACCAGACCCAACCCTGAGCATGTTTCCTGTGAGGAGCCTGCCTGACACAGGTCTCAAGAGCGAATGTTCTTCCTATACAATTCTTTGATGGCAAGTTTAGCAGCTTTGAGGTCCAAATGCAGTGGTCTGCACTGTGCCTTAGAGAGAGAAGCAATAGCAGGTATACAGTTGTAGCGGAGAACTAAAGTAAAGCAAAGAAGCAAAAGCTGTTGAAGACCCTAACGAGACCAGTAAACTCTTCTCCATTGTACTGCCCACAGGAAGCCAGCGACTCAAGACTCCCAGCCAAAGCCTCTCACACGGAGAGAAATTTAACCACCCGCAGAAGCTATCAAGCATCCGGGCCCAAGAAACAGGTGAGATGCCTGACTGATGTCTGGTGATGCCTCCCAGTTATCACTTGCAAAGATCCAAGGGCCACAGAAATATTTACAACTGCCAACACTCTAAACACCGGCTAGCAATCCATCTCTCACTTTCCACACACCATTCATTCAACTAACGTTAATGTAAGTTTTTATTTTAAGTGTGTGTGTGTGTGTGTGTGTGTATGTGTGTGTGTGTGTTTACGTGCACTTGATTACAGATACCCAGAGACCTCAAGCATTGCTACTCCTCTGGAGCTGGAGTTACCTATGAGCCACCTGATAGGGGTTTGGGAAAGCAAACTTGGGCACTCTACAACAGCAGTCCATGCAGATGGGCAGTGATGGCACATACCTTTAATCCCAGCACTTGGGAGGCAGAGGCTGGTGGATCTCTAAGTTCAAGGCCAGCCTGGGCTATAGAGCTAAGAGCAGTACATGCTCTTAACTGCTGAGAAATCTCTCCAGCCTCTTAACTAATGTTATAATTAATGTTATAACTTCTACTCTGAAGTCTATGCTGAACTAATTGCTAAGAAGATTTTGTCTCTAAAAAATATCATAAATACTAAAAACTTAGCAATTGGGGTTTTGCTGATAATCTAGCCAACGAGCAAGATCAGAAGCTGGGAGGACTACCTCCAGCCTGCATGATTCCAGACTAAATAACTGGAGACGACAGAGAACCAAATCTATCCTGTACAGCTCTACTGTGACCCGCCTGTGTACACATGATCATCCTATCTTTGCACCCGCCCCTGACATCATCCTTTCACAAAGGACCCGCCTTGCCTCTTACCTCTAGCACTTTCACCAAGTGTTTGTATCTTCCAATGCCATGCGTGGGCTTTGTCTTGTAGTGTCGACTGCTCCTCAGAACACCACCTAAAAGAACACAAGACAAATCCAGAAACAGACAGATCATATGTATAGAGGTAGTTCTTGGTTATTCCCATGTTTCCCTCCTTAGCTCCTGAAATATCTTCAGCCCCAACCACTCTTCTTTCATTGAATAAATTCTCTCCTAAAAAAAAGTGAATGGTAAGCCAGGTGTAGTGGCACACGCCTGTAATCCCAGCACTCAGGAAGGCAGGAGGCAGATCTCTGTGGGTTCAAGGCCAGCGAGTCCAGGACAGTCAAGGATGCACAGAGAAACTTTGTCTCAAACAAACAAACAAACAAAAAGTCAATGATGGTCAGGGGGACAAATATATTTTAATGAGGTTCTCGCTTCATCTTGCTCCTCAACAAGCAACATTATTTAGACATTTTTCTTTCTTGTTTTGGTTGAGTTTTGTTGTTGCCCTTTGTTTGTTTTGAGGGACACTGTGATGGTTCAACAGGTAAGGGCACTGTTGCCAAGCCTGATGACCTGAGTTCCCACTGCAGCACCCATGGGTAGGAGAGAATGACTCTTATAAGCTGTCTTCTGTCCTCCATATGTGCACACACACCACAGACCATAAATTCATAAATGTTCTTTTTAGTGGGGCAGGGTTGGCATATACCTTTAATCCCAACACTTGGGAGGCAGAGGAAGGCTGATCTCTGAACTCAAGGCCAGGCTGGTCTACAGACCAAGTTCCAGGATAGCCAGGGCTACACAGAGAAACTCTGTCTCAAAAAATAAAATAAAATAAAATAAAAAAATAAATAAAAAACAAATGTTGTAGGTGACGATTAATATTTACTATTGTTTTATCTTTATTAAAGCTGCTGTTAATCCTAAAAAGCTGTATAACCAAATCACCACACAGAGACTGGGATTTATTTAATTAACCTAGAACACAATGCTGGGCAATAGTTACTTCATCCTAAACCTCCAAGCCCTCATAGTTTCCTAACATTTAGATTTCCCACATTATACTTGCTTTTAGTGATATATTAGGTCCAGTCCATCTCTCCACGTCATTCCAAGATCTGTCTCCTCTGCTCTCCCAGCTCTCCTCTGCCTCCCACCTTCCTGTCCTCTGGCTCCTCCCTCTCTTCCTGCTTCCTTTTCCTTGCTTAACATTGTGGCAGTTGCTTTATTTTGGCCTGTTTACCCAAAGTTGAGACAGGTGATGCTTAGAATAAGTATCACAATGCCATGTCGGGATTGAAACCCGAAAGTGGGGGAGAGAAATTAGCATTTGAATGAACAGGGTAAAGTGTATACATTTTAAAAGAACATTATACGAACAAACAAACAAACAAAACCCAACCAAATAAAAGCACCCCCCCCAAAAAAAAAAAACCCCACAAAATTAATAAATGTTCTTTTTAAGACAGGGTCTCACTCTATAGCCCAAGCTGGAACTCACTCTATACTCCAAGCTGGCCTAAAACTCATAGCACTCCTCCTACTTTAGCCATCCAAGTGCTGAGATTACAGGTATAAGACACCATGTCTAGTCCTTTTGAGGTTTTCTGATGGAGAATATGGAGAGAAGGAAGCAAGTGGCAAAAACAGTAAGCAAAAAAATAAAGGATTGGGAATTTCTATAAACTTTGTTTTTGTTTTTGCTTTTTAAGACAGGTTTCTCTGTGTAGCCCTGGGTGTCCTGGAAATCACTTTGTAGACCAGGTTGGCCTTGAACTCACAGACATCCACCTGTCTCTGCCTCCCGAGGGCTGGGATTAAAGGTGTGCACCCCCGCCCCCGCCCCGAAGTCTATAAACTCTTAAGAATTGTGGAATACTGTATGCAGTTAAGCAGCTCACTGCTTGCCCAATGCACCCAACTCAAGCCTGAGCCCAGCTACACAAAGAAATAAATGAAAGATACAATGTGATCTATTTGTGCTTACAGCACAATAGTCAATACATATTTTAAGTGAACACCCTCCTCCCAATCTAGGTACAGGGATACATGTCACAACCAAGAAAAAGCAGGGGCTCTATACACATACATATTGCAGTGGGCTCAGGAGGAAGACTTATCTTGCTTTCAACACACACGCACACACACACAGGTATGTTTTTGGGTTTCTCTCCAGTCTCTTTTAGTTGTCATTGTTATCTTTACTCATAAATAAAAATAAAATGGCAGTGTGGTGGTTAGTATTAGCTATCAACTTGACAGAGTTGGAACTACTAAGAAGAGAAGCCTCTGAGCATGTCTGTGAGCGACTGTCTAGGTTGGGTCTACAGAGGTGGAAAGACCCACAGTAAATGCGGGCGGTACCATTCCATGGACTGGGTTGGAGGCAACACAAAACAAGATAAAACTGGCGGAGCACCAACATTCCTCTCTCGGCTTCCCGACTGTGGAACAACGTGACCAGATGCTTCCTGCTCCTGCCACCTTGCTTTCGCCACCATGACAGACCATGTACCCTCCAACCGTGAGACAAAGCAAACCCTGCCTCCCTTAAGTTGCTTTTTGCTGGGTGTCTGCATGGAGCAATGCAAAAATTAACTAATACAGGTTATGTTGTGAGCCAACATATGGAAGCTGGAAGCTGAACCCAGGTTCTCTGCAAAAGCAGCAAGTGCTCTTAACTTCCGATCATTGTTCCAGCCCCCTGTCATGTTGTTAAAAGATTATTTTGGTTGCTGTGTGGAGGGAGGGGGAGGAGTACAGACAGAGCATTAGGGGACTAGAAGGAAAGCTGTTGCTGTTCCTGGTCTTTCTACACCCTCTCACACCCCTACCCCACCATCTACAGCCACAGAACAGTCCTTCTACAGAAAATTTCTAATCATCATTCTTTCTCATCAATTCAAGCATTTATCCATTTTACACATGCAATTTTTGGAAGAATTCACTATTGGCCTGAAACTAAGGTCAGCACTGAATGAGGCAGAAAAGGGGTTTTGCCATATTTTTCAATGTTTGGTGGCTTTTTATGGCCCAGAGATGAGGTTTCTTAGCTAAGCATTTTAAGGACCTTGACTTTATAAGGCAGATCCAATTACTTTATCTTCCTTCCTATTCTGTAGGATCTACTGGCCAGTCTACAGAACATGTAGTTGTCATGTCTTTGGTGCCTTGGAGGGCTGTCCCCCTCATCTTGGTGTCATTCTTCCGTACCCCTAAACAGACAAAGATCAAGTGTTCAGCTTTAGAATTAGTGCTCTCTTTTGCCTGCCTAAACTGTATAATAAAATATTATGTGTTAATTAAAAGCTCAGATGTCAATCACCATGCTTAAGTACACAGGCAATCTTCTATCAGTGGCTTCAAAAAGAAGAAAGGAAACTGGTCTTTGAGATGATGATACAGCCCAAGTTGCAAGGGCAGCAAATGGTTGCCTCAGTCTCTCATCTGCAGGAATTCCTTGGCAAGGAGACACTCTTAAATTCAGTTTGGGGCAATTCCTATAATTAGAGCTGCTGATAATTAAAAAGCTAGTTCAAACTACTGTTAAATTAACCAAATTAACCATTTCCCCCTTAAATGAAAGGTTTGAGTCAAATTGTCAGTGGTTAAGCTGTTTAATTAGCCAGTTGTTTTTATTGTAAAATGTGCAAGTTTGAAAGCCTCTTATTCCCAGCAAATCCAATTGCTTCTTTCCCTCTCCTTTGTGTCATTAGGCTGGATGTCCTGCTGTTTCAGTAACATCCCAGCCTCCTGGGAGGAAAGGCCACTCTTCACTGACAAAGACACAAACTCCCTTGTTTCAGATTCAAAATCATTCAGCTATCAAAGCTGTAAGATGTGAACCCATACTGACTTACTTCTCCCCTGTGCCACTCACAACTGTCCTTCAGAATTTTGGTTTACTAACAGGAGAACCAAAGCCGTCATTCTAGGCTAAGAATAAACAACTTTTTTAATTATTTCTCTTTAGAAATTGGAACAAGCATTTCAGCAGAGCCATGCAGGTAGGGAAAGGGGATGAAACTGGAACAGCACTGGCCAAGAGTCTGATTATAGGATATTCTCTCCACTCGACAGACTCAGGTCTTCTAGGATAGAGAATGCCAGCACCTGCAAACAATATACCCTCAATAGATATTAAAAACAAAACAAAAATGGCTTCCCAAACATTCTAGTAAACTGGTCTGCAATGATTTGTTCCTGGCAGCTGCCCACTTTGTTTTGTTAACATACTTTTTGTCCTTCCCGCAATGCTTCTTTCTACCTTTTGCTCATGCTGTGGTCTGAGCACTCTGAGCTCCCTTCATTAGCCCTCTTTTTATACATTTACTTTGATCTACTATGTCCAAATAAATAACAGAAAGGCCATGATCATAAGCAGGCCTTTCCTTGGACAGAGGCAGCTGAAATGGTACCCACAGTCCATATATTGAGTAAGTAAATGGGGTAGAAACAGAGCACTGCTCCCTGTTCTTCTGAACATCATTATAATGTAATTTTGAAACTGACACAGCCTGAGTTGTCCTGGAATTAGTTTATGTAGCAAAGAATGATCTTCAATGTTTGATCCTCCTGGCTCCATCTACGAAGCGGTGGTATTACAGGCATGTACCTCAATGACTGGTTCATAAGATGCTGGGGATTGAATCGAGGGCTTTGTGTATGCTAAGCAAGCACTGTGCCAATTGAGCTACATCTCCAGCCCCAAAATGAAAGATAAATTTCATCATCATTCTGTCTGCCAGGTGTTATGATGGACACCTATAATTCCAGCACAAGGAGGCTGAGGCACAAGGGCTCTCTTTTATTTTTATTTTTATTTAATTTATTTTTTATCCATTGTTCTCCCTGCATGTACACCTGCATGCCAGAAGAGAACACCAGATCTCACTATAGATGGTTATGAGTCACCATGTGGTTGCTGGGAATTGAACTCAGGACCTTAGAAGAACACCTAGTGTTCTTAACCTCTGAGCCATCTCGTCAGCACTCCCACAAAAACCTCTTAAAGTTTAGGGTCAGCCTGGGCTACATAACAAGTTAGAGGCTAGCCTTTGTATCAAACAAATCTTAGGATAGAAGAAATCTTACTAAGTATGAAACAAAATTTAGAAGTCAAAGATTAATAAATTTACCTATGTGAAAATGGAAAACTTCTGGTTATCAAAAAACAAAGTCATGGGGGCTGGAGAGATGGATCAGTGGTTAAGAGCACTGGTTGCTTTTCCAGAGGTCCTGAGTTCAATTCCCAGCAACCACATGGTGGCTTATGACCATCTATAATGGGATCTAATGCCTTCTTCTCTCATATAGGCATATATGAAAATAGAATACTCATATTTATAAATAAATAAATCTTTTAAAAAGCCATGGCACAGTTGACTGGAAAACCACACAAAGCATATGAAATAGAAAAGTGCTAATTTGTCTATTAAAAGCTTCTATAGGGCTGGAGAGATGACTCCACAGTTAAGAGCGCTGGCTGCTCTTCCAGAGGACTCAGATCCAATTCCCAGCACCCACATGGCAGCTCACAACCATCTGTAACTCCAGTTCCAATGGTCCCAATGGCCCTCTTGGAAGTTCTTTCTCACTTTTCCTTAATACAGCTATACTTAGTGTGCATAATAATATTAATAATGACAATAAAGTGCTGCAAACATTTAAAGTTCTTCTTTCTTTCCTTTTTTTTTTAAGCCAAGTATGTAGACCTGGATGAACTCTGGATCTCCAGTACTGAGATAACAGGCATGTCAAGTCACACCAGTGTACCTGACTGAAGTATGACCTTTTAAACTTTCTGTAATTTTTTATCGTTCAAAATAACTAATAAATTTACCTCTTGACAACTTTTTCTTGATTTAGTCTCAAACGTCTTCTGTAATGTTGAGCCACAGAGATCCTATCATGAGCTGCAGTACTGAGCTCAGGTCCCCTGAAAGAGCAGCACACATTCTTCACCATCTCTCTAGCCCCAACACAATGATCACATTTTCAGGTTGGGGCAACAGCTCTGTCAAGAGTGCTTGTCTTGTGAGCATGAAGACCTGAGTTCAGGTGGCTAGTGTCCACATAACTTGCTAACCTTGCTGAACTCACTCAACTCCAGGTTAAATGAGTGACACTATCTCAAAAGTGTATACAAATAGAGGAAAACAGCTAACGTCAACTTTCAGAATGTACACCTGGCACAAATACATACACACGCACAGAAAAATACATACAAAGAAGCTGGGGTTTGGGGACACTTTGGACGCAGGACCAAGCAGTGCCTACCCACTCCTGCGACCCTTCTAATGACGACCTTGCTAAAGCCTCTTCCATACCATATTGCACCCTGAAAGTCCACGTTTCTTTCTTTCCTTACTCCTTTATCTCTGCTGCTTGTTAATTACATGTCACACAGCTGCCGGGAGCACAAAGCTCTTTGCACTAACAGATAGCACTAGGGAAACCAGAAATGTTAGACACGCAGGGTTGTCTCAAAGGAAAAGATCTAGAACTTGCTGCCCGCCCAGAAGGCTGGGAATGGAGGTGGCTAGTGACCTAGGTGACCCTGTGCTGTCTGAAGGGCCAGGCCATACAGAGCTCACCCAGGCAGGACCAGAGGAGCTAACAGACCTCTGTGCTGCCTGTGCGGCCCAGACCACCCCTTAAGCCCCTTCCCTAGGCCCTTAAGATAACACATGCAGCCTAGCATGGAAGAAGTGACATGTACTTTGAGAAGAGTTTTGATTAATTATGCCTCCTTGTGTGCCTGGGGTTGTTGTTACACCAGGAAACTTTCCCCCCCAAATTGTAGTGTCCATAAATGGCCTAAAATAAACTGCCCCAAGTCAAGAGTCTAGAAGTTTGAACCCACACCAGCTACTGAGTCCTGTTTAACCAGACTTCTTTCTTGCCTCATTCAGACCATTACTCTGACAGCCCATATGGTCACAGAGACCTCCATAAACAGCTTTGAATTTTGTCATGATAGATAATGCAAGCAAGCCAAGACACTGACTCAAAGAAATGGAGTTAATGAAACTGGACGGACACTTGTTTTGGATAAAAGGCTGAGAAAGCCTTAGCCTGGTGGAGGGTGAACTTGAAAAACAGGTTTGAGACAGTAGCAATGTTATAATAACCAGGAAAGCAGGATATATATATATATATATATATATATATATATATATATATATATATAACTGCTTATATTGTTTTATTTCATTAAATTTTCAAATAACTCATTACAACTTATAGCAGAATTATCCTCATCTTAAAAAATTTTTATTTATTTTTATTTAATGTGTATTGGTGTTTGTCCTGCATGTATGTCTGTGTGAGGGAGTCGGATCCACTGGAACAGGAGTTATAGACAGTTGTGAGCTGCCATGTGGTGCTGGGAATTGAACCTGGCTCCTTTGGAAGAGCACCAGCGCTCTTAACTGCTGAGCCATCTCTTCAGCCCCAAAATTATCTTCATTTTTTTTTTTAAATTGAGGAAACTAAACTCCAGAGAAATAGTCAAAAGTCATGGAACAAGTGCCAGGCATGGGGCATGCCTTTAATCTTAGCACCTGAAGCCTGAGAAGAGGATCTCTAACTTTAAGTCCAACCAAGAGCAGTAAGGCTCTGTCTCAAAATAACAGACAAGCAAGCAAGTAATTACCAAAGAAAGAGATGGTAGAGATGGGATACAAACTTACTACAGGGCTCTTGCTCTAACCACTTCACGTTCTTATCCATGGTTCTAGCTATATAAGGAAGGATCTATCCTCTGTCTCCTTCCTAAAAGATACATTCAGCAGTCTGGACAAAATCACTGTAGAGAGCTACAGGGTCATGTACAGAAAGGAGACCATACCAAGACATAATCACTTACCTGCAGAATAAATGGGATTCTCTCCTAAAACTCTGAATCTAAAAAGAGAGAGGAAAGTACATTGAGTATAATTAGATATTCACACTTCCTTGTAAAATTACTGTAGCCTTTATGCTCTATCTTAGGATACATGAACAGTAGGTACTTCCTTACTCTCTCCTCCCACAAACACTATTAAGCACTTACTATATATCAGATAAGGTGGTTCTGAGGATGCAAGCTAAATACAGTATCTCTTATGAGGTCTACATGGGATGATAAATAAACAAATGAGAGTCGTGGGATAGCACTGATCCAGAACAGAAACATGTACAAGAGTCAAATGGAGATGTGCTCTCTTCAAGCAGGTAGGCATAAATGGGGAAAATGAACAATTTAAACTGAGTCTAAAACTGGGAGATGGAGAGATGACTCGGGGGTTAAGAGCACTTGTCTTGCAAAGGACCCAGGCTCAGTTCCTAGCACTCACATAGCAGCTCCCAACCGTCTGTATGTCCAGTTCCAGAGGATCCAGTGCCCTTTTTCTGGCCTCCCTGGGCAACATGGATGCACATGGTACACTATACACACGCAGGCAAACTACTCATACATGTAAATTAAAAATTTTTTTTTTCTTCCACTTTCAGGTACTTTGGGAAGCAACGGATAATGTGCAGACATGGCCTAGTCCAAGAACCACACCATACACAACCAACCTCAAAAATGACACCCAGTCTCAAAAATATGAATGTCTTAAGGAAGTCAACCCCAAATCCCTGAAGAACATGGCCGTTGCCCAGATGCACAGCACGGAAGGCCTGAAAACGCAGACAGGTGATGCGGGGGCAATGAGAAGTGCCTGTGCAGAGGCCAGTGCGGCTCTTGTGAAGCCCAATGCAGTTAAGCCAAAGATGCTGAAGGGCCTCAGATGTCTTGCTTTCATTGCTCACCCCAAGTTTGAGAAGTGGATTCAAAGCTATATAGCCAAGGATTGTCGGCCCTGTCAACCAAAGCCCAAGGTTCAAACCAAGTCAGAGACCGAGGCTTCAGCTCCAGCTCAGGCTCACAAAGGTGCCCAGGCCCAGGAAAGGCTTCCATCTGCCAATGTGAAGACAGATGGACTGGTGTGACACACCTACACACTATTTGCAGATGCTCAATACCCTGTGCTGTTTTCACAAATAAACTTGAGGCAAAGGCTGTTTATTAAAAAGAAAAAAAAAAGTGATTATAGCTGGAGTATAGCCAGTGGTTGTCTAGCATGTCCAAAGTCTTGGGTTGGACCCCCTAATACTACAAAGAAGAACCAAGAAGAGGAGAAGGAGGGAACAGGAGAGGAAGGGAACTGATTTTAACTAAATAGCATGACAGGAAAAGAATTCAGGCAGAAGTATGAAAAAGTGTTTGGGAAATAGCAAGCGACAGCATATGAGTGGAACTTTAGTAGGAGGTAAGAGGACAGGGAGAAAAATTAAGGCTGGAGAGGTGTTCTAGAGCCAAGTCATGAAGAATCCCATAAGCTGTACTCTTTATTTTTACCCGGTGTAGGCAAGGGAACATTCCAGGAAGATTTTAAGCACAGGAGTGAAATGATTAAGCATGCATTTAAAAACCACTGCAGCCAAAAAGAGATGGGATGGGAAGGGGTGAGAGTCACTGGTGAAATACACATCAAGCATTGCAATATGAGAGGGATGGGGCCAGCAGTGAGAGCTATTGCACAGGGAAGTGGAGAACAGGAGAATTAGATGGCTCTGGTCCAGCTGACTCGGTAACTGGAGCATTCTAGCTTCTGCATTCCGAGAAGCTTTGAAACTAAACTGCGGTACAGGTTGAGGAACAATCTGTGATGAAATGCTGACTGAACATTTCTAAACTGTGACATTAGGCAAGATGTATGATGCCACTGTAACTCAGGTATTTCATTGCTAAATTACAGGTATAATAGGCAATCTCACAGGACTAAAATCTATCTTAAACTGAGTCAACTCCCTATTTTGTGAAATGATGGCATCTATATTTGTTCTGTAATATTTTTGTGAAAGTTAGAGTTAAGATATAAAATACTTTGGTATCACTGCAGGTGTTTATCAAGTAGCAGATAAATAATGATGGGAAAATATATTAAAATAGAAAAAGAAGAGAAAAAGAAGAAAGACAGAAAGGCTTCAAAAAATGTGACAAAAAAAGAAAAAACAAAAAATACCTTGGGTTTGAAACCTAATTCTGATTTATATAAGCCATATCACTTAAGGCAACAGATTTCACTCACTCTCTCTCTCTATATATATATATATTTAACTGTATACTGGTGTTTTGCCTGTATATATGTCTATGTGAGGGTGTTCGTCCCCCTGGAACTGGAATTACAGACACTTGTGAGCTGCCACGTGGGTGCTGAAAATTAAACCCAGATCCTCTAGAAGAGCAGCCAGTGCTCTTAACTGATGGGCCATCTCTCCAGCCCCAGATTTTACTCTCTTTAGAGTTCAGTTATTAAGTGTTGTAGGCCATGATAAGGATTACAGAATTTATTTTGGGTAGGATGGTAAAACAGTCTCTGTTATCAACTTGTCTGGGTTTAGACTGCCTAGGAGATACGCCTCTGATAGGTTTATGACGGTGTTCCCAGAGAAGTGTAATTGGCCTTGAATGTGGTGGCACTGCCCCATGGGCTTGGATTCCATGCTGAATAAAAAGAAACAAGGCAGAGTGAGCCAAGCAGAAGCCCTCATCTCTCTGCCTCCTGACTGTGGGTACAGACTCCTGCTCCTGAGGCCACACCTTCTCCACCATGATGGCTGGTGCACTCAAACTGTAAGCCAGTCCTTATTGACAGTAATGCTAAGACAACAATTAATGTAGGTAGCTTACCATTTGAGAATTCTGAGCAGAGGACCAGTGTAACTGAATATATTTTGAAAGAATCACTCCAATTTCAGTATGAAGGAGGAAAAAGTACACATGGAGAGAGGGCGAGGAGCTGGTTCCCCAGCGTTTAGCAAGACAGAAAGCATGAGGCTGAAACTGGAAGGAAAAATGCTTTGACTCTATATGTAACAGTGGAGCCAATAGCTCTGTTGACAATGGTGGAACGGAAACAACAGCATCAAGGGTCAAGGTTCTGAGCAACAGGATAAATGGAACTGCCTTTTTCCTAGAATGGTAAAGGAGCAATGCGGCAGGAATTGAAATTTGAGATACTTTGCAGATAAATAGTAGACATGAAAAAGGCAACATCATGTCAGCTATGAATCTATAGTTAGCTGTATTTGTCAATAATATCCTTACCTTAGAAGGGAAAAGGCTTGCTTACATAGAGTATCGTTCCACAGGCCTAGCACCTACAAGAAAGCAGTCATGTGAGGACCTTACCCTTCAGAACACCAAGCACCTTGTCTCGTAAGGCAAACCCACAGTATACAACCCAAAAAGTACCAAAGGATTCTTATCTAGCAAACACCTAACATGCAAACAAACCAAGGTCCTTTTCTCTTACTCTGCTTGCTAGAGAAAATGCTCTAAAAGAAAAAAAAAAAACAAAACTAGAACCCTTCCCACAATTTTTCATCCTGTTTCCCTTTTATAATTTGATATATTTTTTTTCTAACATCAACCAACAAATATACATCTACCAGTCACAGCATAGTTAAAAGGGACTTTCCTAAATATTCCTAAATTCTCAAACACTTTTGCAACTAAAGGCAACTAAAGCCCAGAGTGGTTTTCTTTTTTAAAAGTTACAGCTAATAAGAGACGGAGAAGACTGTCTCACTCCAAAGGCTATGCCTCTCATAGCATGCTGGCTCTCCCAATAGCCACTGAAAGAATCATGCTACCACATGTGAGAAAACAATACTGATGAAAGGAGGCAACCAAAATGTTAATCTTCCTCTGCCCTGCTAGAACCCATCTGAAAGATCAGAGTCCTGCCTTACAGAGGAAGAACGTGGTATACAGTTCTTTTTATACACTAGGTAACAAATCCTAAACGTCTGCCCTTAGATCCCATCAGAGCTCATCATGGGTAACAATTTCAATTCTTTTGACAGGTATATGTAAAGAGCTTATTATGCAAAAACATCAAAAATCTGAGAAACTGTCCCAGCCAAGACTAGCCTAAGGAAATACGATAACTAAGTGGAATGTAATATCTAAATGGATCCTGGAACAGAAAAAATATTAAGTTAAATACAAAAGAAACCTGAATAAAGTATGGACTTTCATTAATAGTATATCAATACTTGTTTATTAATCATGTGAAAATTACATCACTAGTATAATTTTTCTGTGTATTTATTTATTTATTTAATGCAGGAGAGAACATGTGGAGGTCAAAAGAGGAAATTGGTTTTCTATTTCTACTACATGGGTCCCAGAAAGCAAACTTAGGTTGTCAGTCTTGACAGCAAGTATCTTTACCTGCTGAGCCATCTCACTGGCCCTAAAATGTTAATAATAGAAAATAGTAATGTTTATGTGAACTCTTTGTGCTATTGACACTTTTTGTAAATCTAAAGCTATTCTAAAACAGTAACTTCTTTCTTTGCTTCTTTCTGTCTTTGTTTCTTTCTCCCTTTCTCTCTTCCTTCCCCCACCCCTTCTTTCTTTTTCTTTCTTGTTATGGTGCTAGAAAACAAACCTAGTCCTTTGTGCACTTTGCCAGGCCACAAAGTTTCTTTTTTAAAAAGCCTCCTAACTGTCAAATGCTGTGTTGAATTTTAAAAGGAATAAAAACAAAATGTAACAAACACAATGAACTTTAAAAGCATTATATTAAGTGAAATAAACAAGCCAGTCATAAAGGATTGAATACTGTATGATTGGTTTCCTTTCTATGAAATATCCAGAGTGAGCTGGGTGGTGGCACATGCCTTTAATCCCAGCACTCTGGAGGCAGAGGCAGGCAGATCTCTGAGTTTGAGGCCAGCCTGGTCTACAGAGCAATTCCAGGACAGGCAGGGCTACAGTGAGAAATCCTGTCTCAAAAACAAACAAACAAACAAACAAACAAAAAACAACGAAATAAGAAAGAAAGCAAAAAAGAAAGAATGCATAGAGTAGGCAAGTCTATAGAGAAAGGCAGTAAATTAACTGTTGTAGAGTGGGGTGGAGTAGGAATCAGGGCTAAGGGGTATAGGTTTGCTCTAGGGTTGATGGAATGATGTGCTACTTTAAACAGCTAAAAGAAACCATGGGCATTAGATGATGAAGTAAAAATATATGTTATTAATAGCACGTATGTTAAAGACTTTCCTAAAGATCTGTTCAAAATCCTCAGACAAAGGCTCAAATGGCACTGATATACAAAAGGTTTACTTATTACTTCAGGAGATTCACTGAAATGCTTAATATCATCCAATGACCTCTATGCTGAGCAATCTTCTTGGGTAGAATATACACAATCAAGTTTTGTTTGGGAAAAAGTTATTTATAAAAAAAAAAAGGAATGGTTATTCTTGCAGCTATTAATCATCCATATTTATTTTGTTGAATGCCTATCCTGTGTCTAAATCACAACACAGGGAAGCATTACTCACCCTATCTTATAGTGTAGAAAACTGAAATCAAATCTACCCAAAGTCACATAGTAACTCCCCAAAGCTAGCATAGAATTTGGGAGTTTTCCGACTATAAAGTCCATAATTTCTCTACCATTCTACACCTCCTCTACCAAATGAAGAAATGGTACTTAACAGTACATCATCAGAGGGAGAGCTGGTGAAATGGCACAGTGGGTAAAAGTTTGACTCCTAAAACTCCTGAAAACTGTCCTCTGACCTCCAAATGCCTGTGCACACCTGTGCTCACACACATCACGTGCATACACACTAACAATAAAAGAAACATAGTTTTTAAAATTGGGAAAATACCACATTTAGGAAGAGTCTCTCAAAGAATGTGAGACCATAAAGATGAAAAAGGATGTGAAGAGAAAGAACAAAGGGGAAAGCGAATAAACGATCTTCAAAAGTACAATTACATCTCATTCTATTATAAAAGACTATGGAGAAGGCTGAAGAGATGGCTCAGCAGCTAAGAGCACTTGTTCTTACAGAGGTCCCAGATTTGATTCCCACCACCTACATTCTCCTGTTCCAGGGGATCTGATGCCCTCTTCTGACCTTAACAGGTAGCCAGGCACACATGTTGTGCACATACATACATGCAAGCAAAACACTCATACAGAAAATTAAAAATGAATGAAGCTAATTAAGGTTTTTAACTGTATAAAGTGTGTGTATAACATGCTTATCCTAATACTGGCCAGAATAGGGAACTAAGAGCTTTTAGAGAGCTCAAGTTGGCTCCCCTATCACTGGCCACATACCTTAAAGTTACAGCAGATAAAGTAAAGTTCCCTCCTGGCCAAAGATCCGTTCATATGACAAACAGAATAGAAATTAGAGTGATCAGAACACATTTTAAAATGGGTCACTTCAAATAAAGGAAGCATTGGGTGGAAAGAAAGATCTAGATGAGACTGCTTTCTCTCTATTTTAATTGCTCAGAACCCTGAGTCTCTACAATAGCTAAGGATTTAATTATCTAAAAGTCAGATTTAAATAGTTGACAACTTTCTGGAAGACATTCAAATTGTGGTGTGAACTCAGCTCTGGGAAACGTGCTTTCTTTTCCCTGCAATGCCTGGCATTATTTATCAAGACAAAAGTGATCTATTTTGAGACTGAATCCACAAACAGCCCCCACCTCCTCTATTCCTTGCCCAGCATAATCAGCAGATGAACAACTCTGGCTCTGCAAACAGAAGAGGAGGGCAATGACACCAGTGAATGAATGAATGAGGACACAGCTGCGGTGGGTTACAAAAATACTTGTCCTGTGAGCTCTGCAGCCAGCAACCAACGAAAGACGTGCGTAGTTACCAAAGAGACAGTCACAGGGAAAAATCCATTACAGTGTATGAATACTTTGAAATGAGAGTCTGGGTTCAGCAGTGATGCAGTGGTTCTGGGTCTGAGGTGAGCAAATGAAAGCTGTTTTATGTTTGGTTTTTTATTGTTGTTTAGTTTTTTGAGACAGGGTTTCTCTACATAGCACTGAGTGTCCTGGAACTCACCATGTAGATCAGGCTGGCCTTGAAATCGCAGAGTTCTGCCTGACTTTACCTCTTAAATGCTGTTACGAAAATTTAACAATAGGCTGTGTATTCCTACTAATGTGCTACTGACTGTTTCTTCTGTGCCAAGCACTCCACATGTTCCTAACTTTGGAGGAACAGAGGGTTTACTCCAACCCTCTGATAGAGACCCTATGAAGACACCTGCCTCAGGCTGGTGAGATGACTCATTAGGCAAAGATCATTGCCACTGAGCCTGACAACATAAGTTCAATCCCTAGGACAGAACTGATAACTACAAGTTTTCCTCTGACCTCCATACATGTGCCATGGCATGCATATGCTCACACATACATACAAAAAAATGAACATTTTAAAAAATAATAACTGCCTCTATTTTATGGAAGAAAAAGCATAGGTCTCCATTAGCTGACTAAAGTTACAGGTTTAGTAATAAGTGAAAACCCAGGTCTAACCATGTCCAATGTCCAGGTTTTCCATTCTCCTATATTACCTGTCAAAACTTAAGCCAGGCTGGCTTCAAAAAGTTAATGAGGCTGGGCAGTAGTAGCCTCTAATCTCAGCACTCAGGAGGCAGAGGCAGGTGGATCTCTGTGAGTTCAAGGCCAGCCAAGTCTATGTAGAGCAGTGGCTCTCCCTAATGTTGAGATCCTTTAATACAGTTCCTCATGCTGTGGTGGCCCCCCAATCATAAAATTATTTTCATTGTTATTTCATAACTGTAATTTTTCTACTCTTATGGACTGTAATGTAAATATTTTTGGAGACAGAGGCTTGCCAAAGGTGTTGCAACCCACAAGTTGAGAACCACTGATATGAAGAGTTCCATGTCAGCCAGTGCTACATAGTGATATTCTGTCTCAAAAGGAAAAAAGTCTAATTTGACAGCTAACAAGTGTTCAGTGACCCTACAATTAGGGCCCTTTCCTCTAGCATATTCTCTTGATGCAAAGCAAGTTCTGTTACTACATGATGGCTCTTACACTCTTCCCTGGGGTAAACAATACCAGGACATGGATTCCAGTTCTTTCAAAAGGTTTTCTTTTTCTTTTTTTTAGATTTATTATTTCATTTTATTTTTATTAATGTATGTGCCACATGTCTGCAGTTGCCACGAAGGCCGGAAGAGCGCTCCGGGTCCCCTGGAGCTAAAGTTACATGCAGTTATGAACTACAAGAGTTGCAAGTACTCCTAACCCTGGGCCACCTCTGCAGTGGAGGGTTAGGTGTCTTTAAGAACTCGGTATGTAAACACGTTTCTGTTTTAATCCCAAGTGTGGGATATGGGACTGCCTTAGTTTATCCTCAGCTGGTATCAGCCTCGTGCAGCTCGGGGAGCTGGTCTATGTCAGCTGGCAAGAGCCTTGTACAGCTTGGAGAAGATGAGGTCTTTGCCAGCTGGAGTTAGTAGTATTTTGAGGACTCTGGGAGAGTATAAATACCAGAGACCAGAAAGAGAGGAAGGGGCTTCAAGGAGACAGAGGAGGAAGAAGGCTGCTTGTTCTTCCTTCTGTGTTTGCTGTTTGTTGTTGCTGGATAGCTAGACATCCTGATGCCTGAGATTAATATTTTCCCAAAGAACCGGAAGACTCTGAGCAGCTGGAACTAAATCTAAAGAGGTCTATGTTCCCTTTTCCTTTCTAAACTTCTTTCTCCTACCTGGGGTTGAGGGTTGGAAGGGAAGTAGAGGCATAATGAAAACCAAATTAAGCAGACTTTAAAACTAGTTCCTACACATCTCCCCTAGAGGACCCCTGAGAAAAACCAGTTCTTGCTTGGATTCATCCATCAGAAATTTCAAATTGAACTGAGTAAAATGACAAATACCTGTAGACTGAGCTACTTGGGGAAATGAGGATCACTTGAACTTAGAAGTTCAAGGTCAGCTTTGGCAAAAAGTGAGACACTGTCTCAATAAAACAAAACAAAGTAGCCTGATTCAGAGGAGGGAACGGGAGAAGGTAACAAAAAGAAACCCAGAAGCTTCATGTTCTCCTTACTGTCCATAACCAGCACACACCGGCTAACAGTACCCATCCATAACCAGCACACACCCAGCTCACAGTACCCATCTATAGCCAGCATACACCGGCTAACAGTACCCATCCCTAACCAGCACAGACCCAGCTCACAGTACCCATCTATAGCCAGCACACACCGGCTAACAGTACCCATCTATAGCCAGCACACACCGGCTAACAGTACCCATCTATAGCCAGCACACACCCAGCTCACAGTACTCATCTATAGCCAGCACACACCGGCTAACAGTACCCATC
>NW_026596046.1:35222611-35271798 GCF_907164565.1 Psammomys obesus
CATCTATAGCCAGCACACACCCAGCTCACAGTACTCATCTATAGCCAGCACACACCCAGCTCACAGTACTCATCTATAGCCAGCACACACCCAGCTCACAGTACTCATCTATAGCCAGCATACACCGGCTAACAGTACCCCATCCATGACAATGCATCTGCTACTTAAATACCTTCCTGGTTCAGAATCAAAACATTTGCAGACACTACCTAACTACCTAGGTCTCATAAGGTCTCACACCTAGAAAACCCAAACCAACCTCCCTGTGTCTTCCATTGTTTGAACCTAGCCCTCACTCTGGTATAACACAAAATAAACACAGTTCTTATTTTTCATACTAGCACCTCAAGTATTTGAATACAATGATCAATGCTTTCAAGTTTTCTAAGTTCTCTCAAAACTTGCTTTGTGGGGGCTGGAGAGATGACTCTGTGGTTAAGAGCACTGGTTGCTTTTCCAGAGGTCCTGAGTTCAATTCCCAGCAACCACATGGTGGCTCATAACCATCTATAATGTGATGATGCCCTCTTCTGGCATGCAGGTATACATGCAGATAGAGCACTCATACCTAAAAATAAATAAATCTTTTTAAAAATGCTTTTGTTTCTAGTTCTTCCTTTGTCTACACTCTTCAAACATGACTGTATTGACTCTCAAAATCTATCTTCATGTAGGTCAGTAGGAACACAAATTTTATGACCACTGACATTTGAATTTCTACATCTATTCTGTGTCTGATAGGATTGCTTAGTAATATGTGGAGCAAATAAAACGACTACAAAATATTAACATTCTTCTTAGCACCATCCTTCATTCTCTACAAAGCACTCATTCCTACTTACAAAATCCTCTACTGTAATTTTTAGGTTTGTTTTTCTTTTTCTTTTATTTTTTTAAATAGTGTTTCAAGTAGCTTAGATTAGCCTCAACCTGTAACTAAGGCTGTCCTTGAACTCCTAACTCTCCTATCTCCACCTCCCAAGTTCTAGGATTAAAAGCACTACCCCCAATGTCTGGCTTTGTTGGATGATGGCCTTAATGCCAGGTTTCCAAGGACTCTTCCGGAGTATGGGATAGTTGGGAATTACATTCCTTGAACACTGATCATGCCTTTCAGCAGTCCTTGGAAGAGAAACAGAACCAAAGAATAGAACGAAATGTTGAAGTTGTTTTTTTTTTCCTATTATCTTTGAAGCAGACCTTTTTATCACAAATTGGCTAAAGAGAACCAGAGAACTTTCATAAAGAATGAGGTGAAAAACTCAAATTTAGGACATCCAAGGGTAGTCCCATGTCATAAATGGCAATGGCCGAATTGCTTTATACATACATTATAGAAATAAAGTCCCTATAATTAATGCCTAAAATAAAATCCCAATATGAAAAGAGAATATCAACAATCTAAGCAGCACGACACAATTGAAAAAGCCCAAATGAGATCTGTTAAATTTGTTAAGGGAAGAAAAGGACCAGATTTAAGCATGGTAGTTTAGCTAGGCACAGCGGTGCATGCCTGTGATCCAAGCACTGGGGAAGCTGATGCAGGATTGTGAGTTCAAGAGCAGTTTGGGCTACATAGGTTCATCTGGTTCTGCCCTAGTCTCTTAAATACGATTCTGGAAGCCAAGAACAACGAAATGGTTGCTTTCCCAGGTTCTACGATAGGTTCTAGAATAAGGTTTTGTAAGCAAAAGTGTAGTTTATAAATCATCATATCCCTCTTATCACCGAGTAGCTTCATTCACGTCCCAACCACTTCAACAAGATTCGTAAGTTGATTGAATATAGAAAATAAAATGACCTGCCCAAGGTCAGACAATTTATGAGGACTATATCTTGGCGTCCTAATTCCCCATGTGGGCTCCCCTTTTCCGAGGCGCTGGGCAGCCAAGGTGACAAATAGAGGGGGCGTGGCGCGAGACGAGAGTCCGCCCTAGGCGGAGGGGAGCATTGAGAGGAAGGCGCCGCAGGGACCGCTGGGAAAGGCCCGTTCGCAGAGTTTTAGGCCCGGATGTCTGCTCGCAACCACTTTCCAGCTCTGCCTTCCCTTCCGCCTCCACAGCATCCTGCCAGCGTGGAATCCGCTTTACCTTTCCCAGGGTTCCGCTCATTCTTGACTACTGCGACTTCTGCACAAACCGAAGATACACCCCAGCACCCACGACTCCTGAGCCTCTGAAAACGCGGCCGGAAATGTCTTAATCCAGTCCGTCGACAAAACCCTACCGAGCTTCTCTCTACTCCCGCAGCATCTTGGTTCCGGAAGTTTTTTAAACCCAAGGACTAGAACTACTCCCCAAATTCCACCGTCACTCCACTGATGTCACCTTTCTGTGATTTCTCTAGGTAGTATTAGTTGCCATCTTTGTTACCGAGTGCTTTTCACATAGTATTGTTATGAATATATATGTGAAACTATATATTATTTACTATCTCTTCCCCATATTTGATTGAATTCCTTTAGGACTCTGATCCTGTCTGATTAATTCATTCCAGTGTCTAATATAGAATGTGGAAATCTTGACTTGTAACCTGTAGCTTACGTTGTGCTCAATACCTCACCTTATTCTTCACAAGTATCCTAAAGAGAAACTCTCGATTTTACAGATAAAAGTATTGTGCAATCAAGAGGTTAAGAGACTTGTCTGAGATCAATGAAGTGACAGCAAATTTTCAAGCGGTCTGCTTTATGTGAAATGTTTTCCTTCTGACACCCCTTCTTGGATGAGATAACGTCACTGAATCAATTCACTTATTTACACAATTAAAAACAACCTTGTTTTGTTTTTGAGAGAGTCTCTCAGTGTAAACCAGGCTGTCCTTGAATTTGTGTTTATCTCCAGGTGCTTTGATTGCAAGCTTAGGCCGCCACACCCAGCTACCAACTATTTAATTAGCAACACTTTTTGCTAGTCCTTTGATGGAATCCTGGGAACACAAACGTGAGTATTTCATGGTACCTGCCCTTAAGTGGCATATATAAATTACTGTAGAGCAATAATAAATTCAAGTTCCCAAGACAGGCACATAAACTCTGTGCAGAGGGACTACATGAGTACATAATAAAGTCATCATTGGGTGAAATAACAATTATGCAGTGATTTCTCTTATTAGTTTTTGTTTTGTTTTTGCTACTGTTGCTGTTCTTAACAACGAAAGGTGTAAAAAAACGAATAAATAAGAGCTGGAGATGTGGCTGGGTGGCGGCACACACCTTTAATCCCAGCACTTGGGAGGCAGAGGCAGGTAAATCTCTGAGTTTGAGGCTAGCCTGGTCTCAGAACAAGTTGCAGGACAGCCAGGGCTACACAGAGAAACCTTGTCTCAAAAATCCAAAAACAAAAAGGGCTGGAGACATGGCTCAGCAGCCAATAACTCCTGTGGTTCTTGCCGAGGACCTGAATTAGGGTCTGAGCCCACAAAGCAGAAGGCCTATAACTTCCGGTAACTCCAACTCCAGGGGTATCTGCATACTTATGTACCATCACCTATTGAGATTTTATTGTAAGGAATCAGCTCATATTATTATTATGGAAGTTGAGAAGTGCAGCGTAAATTGGCAAGCTGAAGACGCAGTACAGTGGGAAGGCCTGAGAGCCATAAGAATTGATAAATGTAGTTTTACCCTGAAGGCTGGCAAGCTTCACAACTAGAAAGTTTTATGTTTCAGACTGCATCAGATGGCAGAAAGCAAATGACATCCTATGTCAAAGAAAAAAAAAACTTGTCAAGTACAAAACATTTTCTTATTTGAGGGAGGATCAGCATTTTGGCTCATTTAGGACTTCAATGACTGGCGGGATGAGGCCCACTCACATTAGGAAGAAGCAATTTGCTTCACTTATTCTACTCATTAAAATGTTACCCTCATCCCAAAACATCATAACAGAAACATTCAGAATGTTTCACCAAGTATCTGGTGCCACATTGCTCAGTAAAGTTGGCACATAAAATTGACCATAATAGTCTCCTTGTCTTCTGCCCCAGATGGGAGAAATAGATTTATCTACAGAAATGTTGGCGGCTCGTTGGAACAAGCCACCAATGTCTGGTGATGCTGCTTAGATGCTGGTTTTGTTGTCGTCATTTTGTTAGAAAAAGCGTTCCAGGCTGGCCCTGAACTTTCTCTGTAGGTGAGGATGACCTTTAACTTCCTCTTTTCTCTTCTTTCTTCTTCATATAACCCATTTCTATAATGTATTTCTTGTTTACATCTCCATAAGTGGTGGCACAATAGAAACATAGGAATGGGTGAATGTGTATAGAGTAGAGGTTCAGGCTTAGTTTTGCCTCTGTCATTTATCCACTGTGTGTGTGTGTGTGTGTTTAAAGAGAGCTGGGAATTTTAGATTTCCAGGTGTGGCTAAAATGTACACAGAGAAAACTGGTGAACAAGTAGAGAGACAGGACAGAGTCAAATTGTGAAGTACAGACCAAAGGGTTGGAGAGGCTTTGATTAGTTAAGACCAGTAAGGAGTGAAATAGTGGAGGAGAAAGTGGAGACAGAGTCCAGCTGGAAGAGTAAGGTGTGATTTAAGCAACATACAGAGGTATCAGTATGAGAGTTGCTATAGGTAAAATAGGCAGTCCTCAGTGTTAGGCTGGATATGAGCAATGAAGGACATTCTGAGATGAGTGTTAAGTATCACTCTTCAAGCAGGTGGTAGATAAGTCAGTTGGGGCTGGTGGGATGGCTCTTGTGTAAGGAGTCCTGCGAGTTGTCCTCTGATCTCCACGTTAGCACTGTGGCATATGCATTTGTGAGGGCATTCATGGCTGTGCACACACAGGCGCACCCACACATATACACTAGATAATTGCAACAAAAAAATCTTTTAAATTGACTTTGATTTTAAAAAGGGAAAAAGCTCAAAGTCATCATTGGCCACAGATTGAGCCTGAATCCATGCTAAACTACATGAGACCAAGTGTCCAAACAAAACAAAACAAAAACAAAAGGGGAAAACCAATTGTACAAATCTCTTTCCCCTATTGCACATTATTCTATTTTTATGTTGCCACCAGGGTGATTTCTAATTAACACAAATGCAATCATGCTATTTATTGCTCAAAGTTATCCAATGATTCCCAACATTTATAGCTAGCTACTAAGCACTTGATATGTGACTTAGGAATAGATCTAATTTACTGTGAATGTAAATATCAAGTGGATCCCTACAATAGGTTATAGGATCAAATCCAAAGTCCTAAATATAGATGCCAAGTCCCAGACTTGGAAATTCTTACATATTAATCATTTGTTTTAGATATTGACTTACTTTGTGTCTGGCCTCTAAAAATTAAGATTTGGGCTGGGGATGTAATTTAATTGGTAGAGTGCTTACCTAGCATGAACAAAGTCCTGGGTTCTGTTCCCAGCACCCACATAAATCAAGCACATAGCTATAATCTCAATACAGGAAATAGAGGCAGGAGAATCAGACAGTCAAGGCCATACTCAGATACACAGCAAGTTCCAGGCCAGCTTGGGACACATGAGACCTTGCCTCAAAAAGGGGGGCGGGGGGATGAGAGGGCTAAAAAGATGTGCCAAAGCTGACAGCTTGAGTTTGAGCCTCAGAATCCATGTAGTGAAAGAAGAGAGCCAGAATCCGAAAAATTGTCCTCTGACCTCTATACACAGACACACAGACACACAGACACACACACATATACACACACACACAGTAGTACATTCATACCCACCCACATATGTACCCAGAAAATTTAGATGAATAAACAGATAAAGAAAAAGGAATGCTTTCTTGGGAGAATCCAAGCCATAGGCCACTTTCCATGAACCTGTACACTTACTCAGCTTCATTTCCCACACTTTTCAACACAATGCTATTCTTAAGCCAAAGAAAAACCTTATAGTTTTCCAAGTTTAGTACATTCTATCACTTCTCCCTGCCTTTTCACCCACACTTTCCTCTGCCAAGATGACAATTCTTTACTCATGTACCTGAAAAATTCCCATTCCTCTTTCAAGACACAAGTCAAATGATGTCTTTCCTAGCTATCATCTTACAGCAATTTCCCAAGATTGGTGTGGTCCCTTTTCTGTACTTTCTATTCCTTTCCCCATGCCCCTAACACAGTTTGCTGTAGCAGCACACTGTTCATTTGTATATCTTCTCTCTTGGATTGTGAGCACTTTCAGAGGAAGAATAGTCTTCATTTTTCATAGCATCTTCAGCACTTGCCACAGGCCACAGAGAATAATAAGGCTTCAATAAATGTTGAATGAAAGTATACATATGTGAATATTTTTAAGTTCTTAGATATAACTCTAGGTTTTAGATTTTCACAGAATCTTCAGTCATATACAAACACACAAAAAAAAATGTGGAGGAGACAGGGGATATAGCTCAGTGGTACATTTGCCTAGAATATGCAAGGCCCTGGATTCAATTCCCAGAACACACAAAAAGTGGCCTTTCTGGGTTTATTTTTACAAGCTGGCTTTCTTTTAAGAGGCTCTTTTTAAAATAACCCTGCTCTAGTCCAGCACAACCACATCAGAGACTGCCTTAGGGAACAAGAGAACAAAGGGAGGCCCTTTAAAAGATGGTGTTTCATCTCATCGAAAGTGAAACTTCCTTTAAAGCATTAAGTCTATGGCCACCTATTTAAAAAAAAGTCTGCAGTGGTGCCCCAAAGCTCTAATTTATGGCTTTAGTGAAGATATATAAAGTAAGTTACCTCAGACTTCAAACTAGATTAGCTTTAGTAAGGCATTTCTACTTCTCTATTTTGGCACAAAGGGAACTATCCTTAAAAGGGAAATGTATATATAAAGTCTGAGAGATGTAAGAGGGTTGGCTACCTAGAAAAAGCCAGGAAGAGACAGCACTAGCCCCCAGCCTCTCCTTTACTGGTGGTTTTCTATTTGTTCAGGGCATGGCTGGGTGAGTGGTGATTACGCCATCCCAGAGAGAGAACTAAATGATGAAAGAGGCTGCAAGAGGGAAGCTCAGGTGAGTAGGGGGATCATAGAAACTCCTGAGGAGAGACAAGGGATGTAAAGCAACACTTCAGAGAATAATCTTCCTAGATGACTCAGCTGCCCTGTGAGGACACAGCAGAGGACACTGGGATGAAGGGCATCTGAGAGGCTATCTCCAGCTACCTTCCTCCCACCCAGTTCAGGCTGGCTTTCACTAAATCACTGGTTGCATCTTACACATTACAACATAAGGAAATACTTCTTGCTGGGTGTGGTGGCTCACGCCTTTAACCCCAGCATTTGAAAGGTAGAGGCAGGTTGATGGCTATGAATTTGGGGCAAACATGATCTAATAGTGAATTCTATGCCAAAGAAAATATTTCTTGCAAATAAAAAGAAATCCTTTGTATTATTGTTATCCGAGGACCAAAAGCCACATAAATAATGAAAAATAAAAGCATAAAAGTCATTACCATACTACAGCAGACCACTCAGAGCCTCCAGTGTATATCACCTGTGTGATACCCTAAGTCTAGAAGACAAAGGTATTCTGTGTGTGTGCATGTGTTTCTGGGGATCCAATCCAGTACTTTGTAAATGCTAAGCAAGCATTCCACCACTGAACTGTACCTCTAGCCCCACTTTTTTTTTTTTAAATAATCAGAGGCTGGAAAGATAGTCTTAATATAGTCTGGAAACAACTTCAAATGAAATTTTCTTTCTACTTCCTGGTATTTTATAAATAGGAATTTTTCATTTATTGAAAACCTATTGCAAATGGGTGGTGTTGCCTTTAATCCCAGCACTCAGGAGGCAGTGGCAGGCCAGTCTCTGAGTTTGAAGACAGCCTGGAGCACAGAATGAGTTCCAGGACACCAGGACTATACAGAGAAACCCTGTCTCAAAAAATGAAACAAAACAAACATGAAAAACCAAAAGCAACCAACCAAACAAACCCATTGACTAATGGAGGGTGACTCTTAGCAAAGTGCATTGTATATATGTGTGTGTGTGTGTGTGTGTGTGTGAATATACTGAAACTCATTATACAAAAGTGAATCAAAATTCTAAAAAGAATTTAAGACAGGAAGTTCAGGAATTCAAACATAATATGGGTACATAGTGAGCTTGAGGCCAGCCTGGGCTACAGGAGACCCTATCTCAACAAAACAAATCATCCTGATCTATCAGTTCCTTTATCTACAGGGCCACATAGAAGGGACCAAAAGGTACTAAAAGCTATTCTCTGCAGTCAAATAAGAGAATAAACCTGGTGGAAGTCTCCATTTAGCTACGTATCGTGTTGCATACCTCTAGTCACAAAAGCTGGGGAACCTGAGGCAGAGGGATCCCTTCAGTGCAAAAGTGTGACACCCATCAAGACCCTGTTTTAACAACAGAAAAAGATTAAAAAAAAATGTTGAATGTCATTCAAGAATAGAGCACTTACTGAGCATTAGCACGCATTAAACGCATGATACCCTGGGTTCCATCTCCTACACCAAATTAAAAAGATAGTAAACTCAGTCCCCAGACCTGATGTCTGCCTAATTAGAAAGTGTAATGCAAGTCAAACCACATACAGACACCTAGAAAACCCAGCTGGGAAGATCTCAAAATCGTTACTTCTTTCCCTGGGGTGACTTGGGAGAGACTGGGTACAGCTGGGAGGGGTGACATTCTTTGTAAGAATACTCAGTTTTGAAAGGCTTTGCTTGTTAGGCATTCCTAATTTGATAAGAATTCCCTTCTTTCTTCAAAGCTCATCCACCCCAAAACACGACGATTCAGTTTCTCAAGATCCTTCCAGTCTAGAACTGCTGAAATGATAAAGTCCTAAAGGATCTCAAATCTTGTAATTCTTGTACAACAACTTTACAGAGGGTTGGTGAGATTATGAACAGTCAGCCATTTGCTAGCTGATGAGCTCACTGCTCAGTATTTAATTAGGAAACATAAAAATTGTGACAGTCAACAGTCACCCAAGGAATACTTCATCCCATGCATTCAATTAAAAAGACAAGCAGTGCGCAACAACACTTAAAATCAATTTGTCCCATTGTTTTCAACAGGAAAGGTAAATAAATAGAAGGGTAGCAAAGGTTAGTATTGTTTACGCTTGGTGGAATAATGTATTATTTTTTTCCATCGCCTTTTCTTTTCCCGCATTTCTAGAATATGCCTTAATGTTCTTTACAAGAAAATATATGTATGAAGTTCAAACGTGTCAAGCCACACCTGGCGTTGCCAATTCATTTGGGAGTTGCAACGCTGAAATGAGTCATTTTAAAGGACAGGGAGCAAGACGACAGGGCTTTTACTTGTCTGGGTTTGAGGGGGAGGGACCGTCCCTAGTCACCCTGGAGACCGATCTACTCAGCTGGAGTTCAACCCGGAAGCGCTGACGGTGGCATAACACCGGCAAAACCCAGCCTTAGAGGCTGACACAACGTGGCAGCTGCACCCCTCCAAGGCTCAGCTGGACGAACCCGCGCTCGCCTGCAAGCCTCAGACAAGGCTAGCTCCGCCCCCTCTCCCTTGGTCCACTGGAGCTCATTTTTGTCTCCGAGGGCCCGCCCCTCCAGGGAAGGGAGGGGAGCCTTGCCTGGGACTTGGGGTGGCCATGCTGAGTGTGGCCTGCAGGGATGGGTGGGGCAGGCTTCTCTACCTGCCCCGGACTCTGCCCCTACTTCTTGGTCACAGCTCTCGGGACACAAGGAAAAGAGGTGGATTTGCCACCAAAACCACGGTTAAAGGGAGCTAATGTTTGTATAAGACGCACATGTCACTGGTACCGCCCCTGGAGGCCAGTGGGCTTTAGTTTTCTAGGGATGATGTCATCCCAAAGCCTCTTCCAGGTCCTAATGCCTCCTCACATTTAGATCGCTTAGCGATGGGGCAATCGAAATAATTAATTGTTCAAACCTAGAGAACCTAACAGTTAATTAATAACAATTAGTGCGAGGTGCGCAAAAGTGAACTCTTGCTTGTGTAGTGTTTGTAACTACACGACTTTGAGACCCCCAGTTCTAAACTCCCCCACCCCACAACTGTGGACAGACACACACACATACACTCGAAAGATACGTGTAAAAACTTCCATTTTAAATATAACATTCAAAATGCTATGCACCCATCACCACAATATAAAATTTTCATCACTGCTGATAGAATCTTCGTACCCATCAAAGGCTGTTCCCCACTGTCCTGTTCTCTAGCTCCTGGTAATCTTCCATTTGTGCCTCCAGGAATCTACCTACAGTATAACGTCCTCTTATATAAGAGGCTCATCTCTGGTTTGTCCACCTTACATCGTTTTTTCTCAAGATAATTCATAAAATGTGTCAACACTTTTTTCAATTTATGGCCAGACAGTATTTCCTCCTATGGCTACATCTCTATTTGTTCCTTTCTTTTTTTTTTTTTTTTCCTTTTCTTTCCCTGTGTTTGAGACCAGATCCCATGTAGCTCAAGCTACCCTAGAACTTGTTGGGTGGCCAGGGGTGACCAGGAACCCCTGAGGCTCCTGCTGGGATTTCAAGCACGCATGGCCACGCTACCAATATTTGTTTATCCATTCATCTCTCGATGGACTCTTAGTTGGCTTCTGCCTTTTGACTACTGTGAACGATGGGGTGAATGTTTGTATAAAGGTACTTCCCCCCCATCCTTGCCAACGCTTTTAGTTTTTAAAGCCACCTTAGTATTCTAAAATGCCATCTTAAGATTTTAGTTTGCATTTCCCTAATGAGTAGCAATTTTCCTAATGATGGGAGCATCATTTCAGGTACTCATTGAACACTTGCATATCTTCCCTGAAGAAATGTCTCTGTAAGGTCTTTTTTTTTTTTTTTTCAACTTTCTGGTGTGTGTGTGTGTGTGTGTGTGTGTGTGTGTGTGTGGCGAATGCTTGCATATTTGTGCATCTGAGTGTGAGCACGTGCGTGGCATGTGTGCAGATGTCAGAGAGCAACATTGGTGGGTGTTGGTTCTCATCTTCCACATTGTTTGAGACGTTATGATCTATAGCTGCCAAGATTGTACATGTACTTGATTTCATCTGGCAATTTCAAATCTTACTAAGATATGCTTGAATCCTAAGTCCTTTATCCAAAAGAATGAGATTTATCTCAACGAGTTTTCTCTTTGCATTTCATGATGGCTGAAGCCCAAAAGATGGAGCATTGTTGATAGTAAGTATTTTTACTACTGTACCATATCAGCCTGGAGATGAGTGCCGAAGTGAGGCTGAAGATGGAAATTCTAGAGTCATCAGTGAGTCAGTGGCAGCTACAGTAATAAGGATAAATGGCAATCACCTGGGTAGAGTGTAGGCTGAGAAAAACAGGGTGGATTCCTATAGAACGATACATATGTAATTGTTTTAAAGAGGCTCTCTGTATTGCCTTGAACTCCTGGCTTCTAGTGATCCTTCACCCTCAACAGCCCAAGTTAGCTCTATAGATGCAGGCTACCATGCCTGCCTATTACCCCACACTGAGGAACAGAGGGGCCTGGAGAGATGGTTCAGTGGTTAAGAGCACTGTCTGCTCTTCTAGAGGACCCGGGTTCAATTCCCAGCACCCACATGGCAGTTCACAACTGTGTGTAACTCCAGCTCCAAGGGATATGATACCTTCACGCTGATACACATAAAATAAAATAAATTAACAAAAAAAGAACAGTCAGAGAGGAGTTGGAGAGATGGCTCAGTAAGAGACGGCTCTCAGTAAGAGCATTGACTTACTGAGTAATCTCAGTAAGAGATTACTCTCAGTAAGAGCATTGACTTCTCTTCCTGAAGGCTGAGTGGGATTCCCAGAACTCACTACAGAACCCACATAGTGGCCCATAATGACTCTAACTTCAGTCCCAGAGGATCCGAGTCTGCTTCTGGCCTCTGTAGACACAGGGTATGTACATGGTACACAGGCACACAGGCAGACAAGACACTCATACAAACAAAATAAAATAAGATAATTTTTAGAACAGTTTGAGAAAAAGTAATTGGGAAGAAATTCCAAGAGATTAGAGGAAAAGTCAGGAGATAAAAATGGTGACAAGAAAGCCACAGACAGGGCTGGAGAGATGGCTCAATGGTTAAGAGCGCAGTCTGTTCTTCCAAAGGACCTGGGTTCAATTCCCAGCACCCACATGGCAGCTCACAACTGTCTGTAATGCTAATTTCAAGGGATCTGATACCTTTACACTAAACACACATAAAATAAAAATTTTTTAAAAATTAAAAAAAAGAAAGCCACAGACGGACAAAATTTTAGAAAGATAAATCAAATACAGTTGAGCCAAGGACTGAAAATCCAGAAATATATACCAGAAAATCCAGAATATATAATGCTCCTCAAAACTGACTTGTGAGCTGCCAAGGGGCCCAGAATTCCTTTAATTCTCTTTTCAAGAGTTGTTGAGGATCATTAAATTCCATTAAATTCTTAACAGGAGGCAAAACAAGAGCACAAGCATAACAAATTACTATCGATTAAGCACCAATCACAAGACAGAGCAAATCTGGGAATGTAAAGATACAGCTGGTATTCTAACTATTTTTGTGGTTTTGAGACAGGGTCACATGGAGTCCAGGCTTACTCAAACTCAAAATATAGCCACGACTGACCAGGAACTCTTGATCTTCCTGTCTCTACCACCCAAGTATTGAGATTATAGGCATGTGTATATCTGTGTAAGGCCTTCAGCCATTTTTAAAATCTGAGGATGTGTGTGTGTGAGCGTGTGTGCGCGCTTGCTGTATCATCCCAGAGCTCCTACAGTGAGCTAGGAGGTGGAAATAGGAAAAGCTCTGAAAACCTGAGGGTCAGCTAGTCGGTGTACACAGAGGTGGACGACAAGTGGACGCAACAAGGCTATCAAACGGCTTTACCCTTATTATTCATTTTATTTCCTTTTAACTGAAACTTAGTTGGCCTTTTTTCACATTTGTCACACCAGTAGGCTGCTCTACCCTCAAGAACAAAGGCCACTTCCTTTTCTCTTTGCTGTCTCCAGTGTGAGCCAGAGTGCTACTGGACAGTGATCAAAGTGTTTATACAATGAATAAATGAAGGACTCTATATATTCAGGGCACAGCATATTGGAAACCAAGCTGATGTATTTGGCGGAGTGAATACTAGTGCTGGTCAAGAGGCCTTTTATTTTCCTCTTCCTCATGACACAGTTACAAGCGTGTGGCAACAGCAACAGCCCGTCTTTCTCCGGGCTCCACACATTTCTCTTGCGGTGACTTTTGTGGGATAGATACATGACCTAACCCAGCCAATGAACTGTAACAAGGAGTCTATTAGGGGAGCTGGGAAGTGTTTTCACTTAGACGTATGGAGGCTTTTCTTTCTCTGGTCTGTATAGTGCTGTAAATGTTTTAAATTGAGCTATGTCAATCATCTTGCTAGTACCTAATATCAAGTCAGAATTTTGAGGAAGGCAAGTAGAAAAACAGAAAGATAGAAGAGCATGATTCTTATCAACATGGCTAAAGGGTCATTAACCAATCCTAGAATTGTCCTAGCCAAGGACAACTAAATGGTATAAACAGACCTGTCTGTTTGGAGTTAAATGTTCTGTTTCTTCCAGATGAAAAGCTCCCGAGGAGGTTCATGAATGGATTACATGTGTGTATGGGGGAGAGGGGAGCTATGTTGTTTTCTTTTTCCATCATCAAAAGTCTGTAAAGCTGGGCATGGTGGTGCACACCTGTAATCCCAGCACTAAGGAGACAGAGGCAAGTGGATCTCCATTAGTTTAGGGCCAGCCTGGTCTACAAAGCCAGTCCAGGACAGCCAAGGATACACAGAGAAACCCTGTCTTGAAAAGCAAACAAACAAATAAAGTCTGTATAGTTCAGGCATGATAATATTTGGCTTTAATCCCAGAACTCAAGAAGCAGAGGCAGGTGGATCTCTCTGAGTCAGCCTTGTCTACATAGCGAGTTCCAGGCCAGCCAGGGCTATGTAATGAGACCCTGTCTCAAAAAGAAATAAACAAAAAGAAGCCTATGGAATATGTGAAAAGGTGAAGGCTTCTTTCTGCTTATGGAAACTCTCTGCCTTCTGACAGAACAAAAGTGACAACAAAATCACCAGGGCATGGGGGAGGAGCCAGACAATGCTGTAGGCAAAGCAAATTACCTTAGTTTGTAAATTTACTTAGCAATTCTTTTTTCTTGTTTTTTCAAACTCCATCATCATCATCATCGCGAAAGGGTCTCCCTATGTAGATCTGGCTGTTTAGACAGGTTGGCCCCACACTCACAGAGATCCACCTGCCTCTGCTTTTTGGGTGCTGGGATTACAGGTATGTACTGCCATGCCTACCCTACACGCTGACTTCAATGGTGTCAGATCAGGACAACAGAAATAGCAACTATTATGTCAAATGAAGCCAGGAAGATGGAAAGTAGAATCACCGATATGAAACTATCTTATTTTGACTGCGTTTTTCAGCCTGAAGTGAGAATTCTTTGTTGTGTTACCTGGTGTTTCAAATTCCTGATCCTTTCTGAGGCTCTCTTAGCCAAATGGCCTGCTTCTTGTCATTTTCCCCTTTAGTAAGCACTTTTTACACTCTATTTAGTCAGTTACTCCTGCTTAGTCTTTGTTTCTAAGTGTAAAATATTATGATTCTTGGGTAGAGATGTCAGAACCTTAGTATGCAATTGAATTATTTGAAAAAAAAAAAAAACATTGAAAGGAATGAGGTGGAAAGATCTTCAATTCACCATCTCAGAACTGCAACTTTGTTCAGAGTTTTCTCCAAGATGTTGTTGCTTATTACCTCATTGGATAATTTGAGCTATGATTTCTGTAAGGATTTTGAGGTCTTATCTATCCATCTATCTATCTATCTTATCAATCTATCTATCTCTATATATCTATCTAACCATCTATATCTACCTATCTATTTATTTTTGAGATAGGGTCTTACTATCTAGCCTTAGACTGTCTCAAAACTCACTATGTATAAACCTTTGTAAAGGCCTGCACCACTATGCCTAGCCTACCTTTGATTTTTTTATGCACTATTTTTATCCTAGCTAATTTGTGTTGTTCAAATATATACATGTGCACAGAAAGACAGCTTTTCTCAGCTTCTTAGCAAGCTATAGTTCAACTGCTGGCATTTCAGTTATCAGGTTTGCTCCTACTTTCCTCTCCTGAGATGCTGTGTTCTTTCTGTAAACAGCAGTGAAAGTAGTTGTTCTCTTCCACTCTGAGAGTGATCATCTCTTAGTAGCAGGTGGGGTGATTCAGCCTCCTGGGTGTCTTTAAAGATTTTATTTGTGGGAGAGAGCGCAGGGAGAGGAGTGCTCCAGCGATGTGTCGGGTTTTACACATTCTGGCCCTCCCATCATGAGGAGCAAGTTCTTTCCTGCAATGGCAAAACCTGGAAGCAACACCCCACCTCTCAGGCTTGAAAAATCACATTATTCATAACAGGGCCATGATTCACATGAACAGAACAAAATGATTATCAAAAGTAGATTCTGTAGATCAATCTGTAGCAAAAATATCTTCTTAGCCGTGAGTTAGGAAAGACCATTCCATTTAAGTTCTATCTTCTCCACTTTGACTGAATAATCTTTTTAAAACATTTTTAAACCTTTTTGTTCTATGTATATAGGTGTTTTGCCTGCACATATGTCTGTGCGCCACTTGCATGCCTCAAGCCTGGGGAGGCCAGAAGAGGGAATCAGATACCCTGGAACTGAGCAGCCATCCGGGTGCCGGGAAGTGAACCCAGGTCCTCTGGAAGAGCAGCCAGGGCTCTTAACTGCTGAGAGCAGCTCTCCAACTCCCACTAAATGATTTTTATTCTTCTCTCATGGTACATAGTTAAAGTTTACTCTACAGGACAAGACATCTGAAAAGGGTTTTTTTGGGGGGGTTGTTTTGTTCTCCCATGGGGCTTCTGTTTGTTCTGATGCTAGGGTTGAATCCAGGGTCTTATGCGTGCTAGAAGTACTGACAAAAGGTTTTCTTATGAGGTACTATGTTTTTGTGTATGGTCCTTTTGCAATGAGACAACTTAAACACACTTTATATATTAATCGTATTCCTTTAATTGGCTTCCTTGAGTTACTGGGCATCCTTCATTTTTATGCTGTTTATTGAGCCACTATTATTTTTAGGAACAACTATAATAATCTGTAGAGTGGGCGGTAAGGGAATTTGAATTTCTGCCAGAGCTATTATTTGTTTCAAATATGGGCAGTATGATTTCAGTCCTTTCATCTGGATATTTTTTCCCTTTCTATTGATTTCTTGCCTCTGTAAGTGCAATAAACCTTTTTTAGTGAGAAGTAAACAGGAAAAGGCAGTTCCATCTTGGCAGCTACTACTATGTTATAGATATGCACACAACATCACATGCATGACATTCAATAAACTATGTGAGGCTCTTGAGAATCTAAAAATGTTAATTTCATCTCATATTAACACAGAAATGCAAAGCACTTATATACCACAAAGACACTGTTAAATATAAGGACATTTATTGTTTTACTAAAAAAAAAAAAAAAAAGTCCAGAGAAAGGCCAGTTCCAGAGTTCCTACATTGGCTCATGATGCCTCTGGCCTCCCTGGTTAGCTGTCATCAATGGGTGATGTTTTAAATTCAGAGTTACATACAAATGTTAACAAGAGCTGTATGAACTACATTATGTTCTTGAACAGTCACATCCAAAGGCAGAAAAAGCAGGCTTTCTTCAACTGCAACTTTCATTAAGAAATAAGTTTTTTCTCAAAAACCTCTATATCAACTCTTTCATCTCTGACAGCTTCAGACTGTGTGTATATGTGTGCCTGTGTATGTCTATATACATACATACATACATACATACATACATACATATATATATATACATTGCAGACACATGTATATACACACACATATATCCTTTCCCAAATGTCCAAAATTATTTTTTAAATTTTTATTTTTTTACATTAACTACATTTTATTCACTTTGCATGTGTCCAAAATTCTATTCATTTTTTGAAGACAGTGAAAAAATTTTCTCATTTATCTTATTTGGCAAATATTTGTTGCATGACTATTGTGGACCAAACATTTTTTTTCAAAAGTTAGGGTACAAGACATGGGTTCTGATCCTATAGAGCTTAAAGTCAGGTAACTGGGCCAGTAGTGGTGGTGTACACCTTTAATTCCAGCACTAAGAGGCAGGTAGATCTCTGTGAGTTTAGGGCTAGCCTGGTCTACAAAGTGAGTCCAGGACAACCAGTGCTACAGAGAGAAACCCTCTCTTGAACAATTAAGCGAGGAGGAAAAAGACACAATGAAAGAAGAGGCAAAGATGCTCACTTGTAGTCTTGGTGGAAAGGGAAGATGTCTTTTTTTTTTTTTTTTTAAATAAAACTTGAGGTCAGAATTACATTACACCAACCCTCTCTTCCTAATAGCCCAGATGTCTATCTAGGTGACTATAGAAACAGAGCAGCAGGAAGGAATTGATTCATAAAGTTCTGAGGAAGTACAAAGTAGGTTGACTCTTCAGATGTCATTCCAAAGGCTATTTCAGGAAACAATGAAAACCTGGTACCCAGCAGAGAAAAAGCCACTCTCACTTTTGTTTGCAAAAGCATTTGTGAAATAGTTTTTTGTTGCTAACTGTTCTTTGTGTGCTAGGATTCTGAGTGCTGTTGGGGGTGTCCTCTCTGACCCAATAAGCTACTTGATTAAGCAAAATAACAACTTCAATGACTTCCTCCTCCTTCTCTTCTTCTGACAGTGTCTTCTGTTGAAATTCAGGCCCACTTGAGATTAATTATGTAACCCAACCCAGGTTTGACCTCCTGCTCGAGTAATAGGCATAAACCATCACACATGGCTAGTTTTGTTTTTGAGACAAAGTTTTGCTACATAGTCAAGGCTGGTCTGAAACTTTCTATCATCCAGTACCAGCCACTAGAGTGCTGGGAATAAACGTGTGAACCATCATGTGGTTTAAAATATTTTTTAAAAACTCAAATATTTATGCTATGACCTAGTATTTACTTTTTCACTTTAAATATACATTCAAAGATCCTGATACTTGGTTGAGAGGAACTTCAGGAAAAGAATTTTTTTTAATTCTTTATTATTGATTGATTGATTTGGTGTTAGGGTTGAACCCTAGGCTTTATGCATGCTAAGGAAGCACTCTACCCCTGAGGTATCCCTAGCCCCAGCATTTGCTGGGTACAAAATGTACAGCCAGTACATTTTGATACTGAAGGTTCTAAGATACAGTTGTGTTCTTGATAGATGACACTTTCAGAACTTCTTTCCTCTTCTAATTTATTCTTGGTCAGTGAGTCATTCTGCATTTGAAAGGTACTTGTTTGGCCTTGTCATTAATGTGCATAAGTATCTGTGTATAAAATACTATACATAGACATTTTTTTTTGTTAACCTGAGAAGACTTTTGATGTTTTTACTTATACATTTTTACTTAAATTTTTTCAAAGTATTTTGAACAAGCTCTTATGTAGTTCAGGTTAGCCTCAAACCCACCTATGTAACTGATTATGATCTTAATCTCCTGCCTCTACTTTCCACTTCCTGGGATTACAGATGTGGGTTCTGATGTCTTTAAAAGAGTTCTATTGCAGAACAGAGATATCTTTTTTTAGATCTTGTCCCATAGGATGTTGGAGAGTGGCAGAAATTGCGAAGATGCCAAACCCTCTAATTCAATGGTTCTTATCTTCTATGAAAAGACTTTATTTAGAACTCCCTCTTCCCTCCTTTGATACAAGGTTTCATGCAGCCTAACTTTGGCATGTAGCTCAGGCTGGTCTTGAATTTATGATTGATACTCTTATCTCTTTCTCCCAAGTGCTATGATTATGGGCACACACCACCATGCCTGGCTCTAGAAGTTTTTTAGGGGTTTTAAAGGGTAGATTTAGCGCCTCATTCATGCTAGAAAAATCACTCTACTACTGAACCATAAGCCCACCTCTTATTTTGTTTTGAGCTCACTCTGCATCTTGGACTAAGCTGGAACTGATTCTGTAGCCCAGGCTTGCCTGAACCTGACAGCAATCCTCCTGTTGTAGCTTCCTGAGTACTGGGACTACAGATGTGAGGCAGAGGAATAAAATAACTAGCTTTACAAAGGCCAATATAGGAGCTACCACTCCAAAATCTTCTATTAACAATTTACATCAATAGGATTTACTTGTTATAATGAGTCAGCATCAAAATACTGTTATTAACTAAAATTCTTTTTTTTGTCTGTTTTTTTTTTTTCAGGGATCCCATTTAGATGAAAACTTACATTTAATTTTATTCGTTATGTAATTGTCCACATTATGCTTAGTTCATGTTTTCTTATGGCAGTCACGATTTTATTATTGGATCGTGAATCGAACTGACAATCTGCAGAAAAATGGAATTGCTTCGTATGGCTAATTTAAGGGAGGCGCATTCAAGCATATCATGCTTTAAGGGGAAAGATATTTTAAATACCCCTTCCCCAGATTTGTGATGTTGTCGAGGCTCGCCTCTGGCATGCTGTGTGACCTTTTCCAACTTATCCCTATGTGGAGAGTTATTTCTTATTTTCTACACGAGGGGTTTGGTTTAAATGACTTCTGAACCCATTTCTTGCACGTAGACTACGGTCATCACCTGACGTTGTGAACACCTGAAAACAAGGGCCACTCAACAGAGGATCACGCCAACAGACACCAAGGGACTAGACGGCTTGACAATAAGGAGGGAGCAGAGGTTCGAATAAGAAAACCCCGATTCCACTTCAGGGCCAATGTGGAATTTGCAAGTCATTTTCTTGTACGGGGCTCCAATTTCCTCACCCGCAAAAATGGAGAGGACCTGTTCCTAGTAGTTATGAAACTCCAAGAAGCAACGGAGAACGTACGGAGGAAGATGCCGAGCGAGGAATTAGGTCTAGAAAGAGCGAGCGGGTGACGGTGACAACTGGGGAAGGCGAAGCACCGCTCCGGGCTTAGCCCCTACGCTGCACCTCCGCGCGCCCCGACCCCACCCACGCAGCGCTGCGGTCGCTCCACCTCGGTTCCGGCTCCGCCTCCACCCTCTCCCCCGTCCTCCAGTCCAGCCGCGTCGCGCCACACTTCCTATGGCCGCCGGGACCCTACACCTTGCCCGCGCGACGCTCGCGCGCGCTCCCGCGCCGCCGCCTCGCTCCGCGCCGGCCCGCTCTCCGCTTCCTGATTGGCTCGGCTTGTCGGTGACGTAAGCGCTCCATTTCCCCACCCCCGCCTCCCTTACCCGGAACTCGGTCCCGCCTCCTCTTGGCTGCTCCGGAGGCCCCTAGAGCTGGCGGAACCAGAAAGGCGGTGGCGCGCACGCACGCATGCACGCACGCACGCCCGGGGCCGGCGCGGCGGCAGGCTCGCGCCCGGACTCGCCCCGCGCCGCGCCAGAGGCTCGCGCACTCAGCGGGTTGGGCTGCGGCGGCGGCGGCGGCGGCTGTGGGAGCCCGAGCGCTGCGCGTGCGAGGTCCCAGACGCGTCTGCGGCGCTCGCCCCGCTCCCTCCCCTCGCCCTCCGTCTCCGCGCCGCGTTCTGAGGGAAGGAACGGCGCTGGGCTAGCGGAGCCCGAGCGCACCCGGCTGCCTCCGACACCGCCCTGCGGGCCTCGCTCGGCGCCAGGCGGCTCTGCGGGGAGGCGGCGGCGGCCGTCGGTCGGCCGAGAGTCGCTCCCCTTCGGCCTCGCCCTCTGCCCGGGCCTGACGGCGCCGACAGCACCCGCCGGCTGCCCTCCCGCGCGTCCCTCTCCGCCAGCCGGTCGGAGCTGCAGCGCTCTGGACGAGGTCTCTGGACTGAGGCGGCGGCTCCTCCGGCTCCATCATGTCCGCGGGCGGAGACTTCGGGAACCCGCTGAGGAAATTCAAGCTGGTGTTCCTGGGGGAGCAGAGCGGTGAGTGCGCCGCTCCCCCGCGCCTGGCCGCCGGCCGCGGCTTCCCCGCACCGCCCCCGGCGCGGCCCCGCGCCCCTGCCCTCGCCCCGGGTCCCCGGCTGCCGCCCGCCGCGGCGGCTCCTCCGCCCCGGGACCCGTCGGGCGATTGGCGGAGACCCCCGGGCCCCGTCCGGACCCCGCCGCCCTTAGCCAGGCCCTCCCGGGCCGCTCCGGCCCTCCCGGCCTCACCCCGCCCAGCCTCCTGTCCATCCCTTTCTTCCTCCGCTCTGCGTGGTCTCCTCCGCCCCGGCCGGCCTTCTGGGGCCCCACCCTTATTCCTTGCCCTTTTTTTCCGGTTCCCAGTGGAACTGGGAGTGAAGTCCCACTCCGGGAAGCCCCCCGACTCGGGAAACGGCCCCTCCTCAGCCTCGCTGAAGGAGGGTGGGATCTGGGCGTTGTTTTCCCCCGAGGCTTGGCTCTGAGTTGTACGGGTCTCCCTCCCGTCGTCATAGGGAAAAAAAAAAATTAAACCTCGCTCAGTTTTCACCTAAATGAAGAATTGCTTAGAGTGAGAGAGTTAATATATTTCAACTGGAGGCGACTTGAAAAGAGGTGGCATTGGCAGTGACGATTTTTGTCCCTGGGGTTGAGACGGGTTGGAAAACCTTATTTTCATCGTTGACAATTCTTTTGGCAGTGTTGATGCCTTTTCGATCTCTGCCAGATGCTATGTCATGATCAGTTTACTTCGAATTTTTTTCATCTCACCTTTTTTCTCGTTTCAACGTGAAACATCATTTGAGTATCTTCATGATGATACTAGCGAGGGTTAACGGGTGAAATGTTAATTATTATTTTGTTCTTGAGTACTTTCCAGTTATGTATTTAAGATGTGAGAGAAGGCTTAAAAAACATCTTTGTTTCATAGGATTGCCTTTGGGTAATAGGGTAGTAATAGATCCATCATCTAGCTCCCTAAATTAGGTTAAAATGCCATTTGAGCAAACTGATGTTTTTTTTTAATACCTAATATGTCATAGGGTCTTGTGAGTGAAACTGTAATGTCATTTACCTGGTCAAGGTTCTGCAGTCACTGCACTTCCTAATACACAGTCCTAATTTTGTGATGTTGTCACGAAGATTACTTGTGCCAACATGCCAACAGTTTTATTCTGTATTATACAAACTGAACAGTAATTCAGAGATCTGAATTACTTCCTTTTTCCCTCCACTTTTTTTTTTTTTTTTTTTTTGACCATTAAAATTCAGACACTGGGAGATTGGTTCCAAGTAGTCAAATACTGAATACCTACTAGGTATCTTAGATGAGGTTATGAAGAACATTTTGAGTAAAAAGTATATAACTGATAAGATATTCTTAGCTTTTATTACTAGCTTGAACCTTTTATACCAATTTGGAACTTTATAGCAGGTTAACACTGGTTACAATTTTGCCTTCAGCAGGACCTGGGAAATAATTTTTTTCTTAAGATGGGTCAGTGAGTAAAACAGGTACTCACCACCACATTTGACAACCTAAATTCAATCCCCAGCTCTCATACAGTAGAAGGGGAAAGCCAGTTCCCAGAAGTTTGTCCAGTGATCTCCATGAACAAGTTTTTTGTGTGTTTTTTTTTTTTTAATCCACTGAGCTTTATTGGATGGAAATGGAGAGAGACAGAGAAACATAGTGGGAGGTGGGGGCACCCCAAGAGAGAGAGGGGAGAGCAAGAGATGATTTTTTTTTTTAATAAGCATTTCCTTAGGGTAGTAACTTGATGAAAACCTATGAAGTTGGTCCTCATCCAGTTAGTGTTACTTGGCAGTTTCAGGACAGTGCCATGGGTAAAATAAGGTTCATTGGTCATTATTAATAAATAGGTTTGGATGTGCTCATTGTACAGTCTGTGGAGATTGTTGGTTGCCTCATGTGATACAGGACTATTTAGTTTGCACAAAAATCCATTGATCTTTCTGTTGAAGTTTTTAGCATGAGTAAAGTTTTAACTTGTAACTAACTATATGCAGGGCCTTTGAATTTCTGAGTGTTTATGTTGTAAAATATATTAGAGCTATATCATCAGCCATAGTAAATTAATTTTTTGAGGTTGGCAAAATAATGTATTTCACTGCAGCTTTTTCATACGTGTGTGTGTGTGTGTGTGTGCGTGCGCGCGCACTGTGTAGTCTTACTGTGTAGTCCAGGCAGGCCTTGAAAGTATCAGATCCTCTTGCATCATCAGTCAGCCTCTCAGGTTCTGTAATGTCTTTCTTTAGATAATTTTATCAACTATTCCTTTTCATACATTCCCAGCCCTCCCCGGGTGGGGACAAATAATGCCTTGTTAGATTTAGCTATGTATGTATATATTTCTCTGTATTAGTATTTAGAGTTATAGAAAATTGATAAGGTCGTACAGGGGTGCCAGTGCATCCTGCACTCTGTTTCCAGCTAATACCTTAACACTAGTAAGGTACATCTTTTAAAATTATTGACTCACTGTTGATTTCTTAGTATTAATTAAAGTACATCATTTGTTTAAATTTCCTTAGTTTTAAAACACAATGTTCTTTTCTGTTTTAGCTCTTCTTTCAGGATGCCACATTACATTGAGTTATATTTCCTTAGATTTCATTTGCTTACTTTAGGATTATGTTTGCTTGCTTTTTGCTGTTTAGAACTATGAGGTTAGTTATCTTTTGAGGTCATCATATTGCTAAGTTTATACCATCCAATACTTTTGACACTGAAAGATTGATTTGTGTTTTCACAGTAGTGTCTGTAGGGTTTTTTTTTTTTTTTTTTTTTTTTTATGCATTAGCAAAGGTCTGTAGACTATGTTGCATTGATGTAACTTGCTATGAATTATTTATTTGTAGGTCTGTTAGAATTCCACAATTCAGCTTTTAAAGACTCTAGTCTTTGGCTTAGTCTTCTTTGTTTCCTTAATAGCATTTACCACATTTATAATATTTTATGTGTTTGTTTTGTCTGTTTTCCAGAGAAGAACAGAATGGAAGTTTCATTAAGATAAAATTATCATCTTTTTATGTTCACTGATCCCCTATTGCCTAACATAGAACCAGTCTCATGGTAGTTGCTCAGAAATGTTTGGTGACAGAATAATAGTTAAATGTAATAGTAGCCAAAGCTAATAGCATATGTTTTTGTTATGGTTAAAATCTACGTTTTCTCCTTGTGCAATTAATAGTTCAGTAATTACTTTATATACTTACATTATTTGATTATGTACAAGGAATATTCCAGATGTTGGATTTGGGATAGAGGAACTAGTAATTTAGAGGCTTAACCATTACTCTAAAAAAAAAATTCACATATCTGCATATTACACTTTTTTCTTTTTAATTTAAAACAATGTTTTTTGCTGTTAGTATAATACAAAAAAGTATGTAAAAAATGCACATGATGTAGTCATGTGATTTTATTTAGCCCTTCAAATGAAAAATACCCTGCTCTGTAATGAAGATGAGCTGTTTCAATACTTGACAGATCTAGTTAATAGCGTGAGTCTTGGGAATCTTTTTTCTTTATTTTAGTAGTATATGATAAAGGAATGTTAAACTACGTAAATCCTAAAGTCTCCTTCAGGAGACTCTTGTTATTATCAGTCTATTGTCTAGAAATCTAGAGGGACTTAGGAGTGTCATTAAGTGGTTTACAATGGATTTTCCTGCAAATGTAGCTGTTATTGATTATTAGGAAACATGATCGAAAAGAGAACCTGCATGCCTGACACCCTTCTCACTTCGTATCACCTTTTTTTTCTGTCAACTTTTGAACTGTAACATACTAGATAGGGGAAGGGTGTCAGAAACTAGTAATACTGAGTGCCATAGCTGTGTGGTATTGGCCACTCTGCTGTATAGAGTAGTGCGTATTTCTTCTCTGTAATTCCTTATGAATAGAGTCTACTAAACCACTTAGTTTTCCAGTAAACTACTTAGGCATTTACTAAGAACTCTATTTGCCAGACTCACAGAAAAAATTCACATTTAATTAGTCTTCAGAATAGCACTATAAGTACTGTGTATTATTTCTGTAGATAAAGAAGCTGAAATATAAAAAGATGTTGAGTAATTTGTCAAAGGTCAGTGACCAGTACAAACATAAGAAATTTGAACTTTGTGTTCTTAATCACTGCTATCAACTTTTAAAGGTTTAAAAATAAGATGCAGAAAATATTTCCTTTGAGTCGCTTAATTTGCAAAATGAAGCTACAAGGACAAAATGGCCTGATACTATCTAATCCAGTAGCTCTCAAACTGATTACAGATCCTAAGAGATCCCACAAGACACCCTGCAGGGTTGGGGAGTGTCCATGAATCTCATGGGTCCAGAATATTAAGATGTCATATGTTTTTTTCACTTCTTTTATCTTATAAACACGTAGTGCAGTTTCTAAGAGCCTACCTGGCATGTGAACGTGTCAAGAAGCAGCTGTTAAAATACAGCCTCCTTCAATTGAGTTAAGCACTAAGGAGCTTTGCAGATAATAGAAAACACTGCCACTCTCACTAGATTTTTTTTGTTAACACTTCTTTTCATAACAATTATATAACATGCAGTGAGATTTATTACTGTTAGATACATTAATTGCTTTTCGTTTTTCATAGTTAGATTTCAGCATACTAAATACTGATACAGTCTACATAAACAGAATTCTTTAGTGTCCTCAACAATTTGTAAAAACTACCAATCCAACCACAAATGATGGTACTTGCCTGTAATCCTAGTACTCCAGATAGAGGCAAGAGGATCAGGAATTCCAGGTTCTCCTCTTATCCACTGAGCCATCTTGCTGGCTCTACCTTATTAATTTATAGCAAGATTTACCACTGACCCTAAAGTTTGCGGATTTTTCTTTACTAGCTGGATAGCAAGCTGCAGGGATCTTGCTGTGTCTGCATCTGCAGGGCGGGGTTACAGGTGTGCATTGCACCTACCTTTTCTTCCTTTTCCTCTTTTAATGTCCAACTTAGGTACTCAACGTACAAGTGCTTTACTAACTAAGCCATTTAAACCATTTCCCCAGTCCCTAGATGACTACTTCCTGGAGTGTGTTAGTGTGCTTGTGTGTGAATGCATGAGTATACATACCACTTGTATTCGTGGCCTGCTGAGGTCAAAAGAGGTTATTGGATCCCACTTGGAACTGGGGTTAAGAGACAGTTGTGAGCTGCTATGTGGGTGCTGGGACTTGAACGTATGTCCTCTGGAAATGCAGCAAGGGCTCTCTAGCCCGTGTATGTGTGTGCATGCTCATTTGTATGTGTGAAGGTCAGAGGTCAGCCTCAGGTATTACTCCTCAGGAAGCATCCACCTTATTTTTTTTCAATAGCGTTTCTTACTGGAACCTGGGGTTTGTCAATTAGGCTAGGCTGGCCTGCCAGTGAACTCTAGGGATTCACTGTTTTTTTTTTTCCTTCCCAGCACTGGGATAACAAGCTATACAGCCTTTTCCATTAGTGCTGTGGAGTAAACTCAGAAATTCACAGCTTACATAGCAAACAGCTAAAGAGGGGGGGGGGGAGAAAGAAATAGGGGCTGAAAAGGTGGCTCAACAATTAAGAATACTTGCTGTTCTTTTTAGCCCTTAATTTTCTCTTTAAGAAAAGAGCAGGAACAGGCAGGTATGAGAATACACTGTAATCCCAGCACTAAAGAGGGTGAGGCCAGGGCTGGAGAGACAGCTCAGAGGCTGCTCTTCCAAAGGTCCTGAGTTTAATTCCCAGCAACCACATGGTGGCTTATAACCATCTATAATGAGATCTGGTGCCCTCTTCTGGCATGCAGGTGTACATGCAGGCAGGACACTATACATAATACATAATACACACACACACACACACACACACACATTATAAAAAAGAGGGTGAGGCAGGTAGGTCAGGCCAGCCTCGTCTACATAGTGAGTTTGGATAGCAGCAAGCACCTTTATATTACTTAATTATGTTTCTATTTGTTTGTTTGGAGATGAGAACTCTCCAAACACTGTTTGATGTGGAACTTGCTATCTGTGCTGGGTTGTCCTGGAATTTACAGAGATCTGCCTACCTCTGCATTTCAGTACTGAGATTGAAGGGATGCCCTACCATGCCCTGCTAATTTATTTTTATTTGTATGAATATTTTGCTTGCATGTGTATATTTTAAACATGGGCGTGCCTGGTGCCCTCAAAGGCCAGAAGAAGAAGGCGATGGAGCCCCTGGAACTAGAGTTACAGACAGTTTGGAGCTGGCATGTGGGTAGTAGAAACCAAACTGGGTCTTCTGGAAAAGCAGCAAGTGTTCTAAACCCCAAAGAGCCATTTCTCCAGCCACATAGGTTTTTGTAAATTCATTTCCCTTTTACTTTATATCTTATCTGAAGTCCTCAAAAAATTAGTGATTTTTGACTAAAATTTTTTTTGTCTCTTCTACAGATAATATGGAACTTTTAGGCCATTTGATGTGTTTGTTTTTTATTGTTTGTTTGTTTTTCCCCAGTGCAGGTTCTAATGTTAGGTCTTTAGTTGTCCAAATTTCTATAGAATTACTGCCTTTCTGGACAGTATAATTCCATTATTGTTTTTCCTTTTTTTTTTTTTTTCCTTATATATAAAAGAGGTTTATTAGGTGGTTATGGAGAGAGAGAAAGGAGAGCAGGACATGATGGGGGAAAAGAGAGAGAGAGGGAAAGAGAGAGAAGGGGGAAGAAAGAGGGGGCGCCCCGATAGAGAGGAAGGACCAAGAGAACAATTCTTTTTCCTTTTATGTGTGTGTATATATGTTTGTATGTATGTGAGTGCATGTGTGAGCTTGTGTGTGGATGTCAGAAAACAACATTGGATGTTGTTACTCAGGTCTTGTTCTCCCTGTTTCTCTCATTGACTTGGCGCTCACTGGTTAGGCTGGGCTCACTGACAGGCCACAGAGCCTCAGGAAGCTACCTGCCTCCTTCTTCCCAGTGCTAAAATTATAAGTAGATGCCTACATAGCTCCCCCTTGGAACTTTCTTTTTGAGATCAAACTTGGATCCTTTTGCTTGTTTGTATGACTACTTAACTGATGGAGCTCTCTCCTTAGCCCACAACTATCTTGTTGTTTTGGGGAGGTAGGCTGGAGGAGATAGCATCTCACTATTGTGCCATGCTGAACATTGAACCAAGGACTTTATATATGCTAGCTAGGGAAACACTTGCTTAACTGTGCTATGTCCTTAGCCTCAGTAAATGGATTTCTGACTCTGTGTTTTTGTCTTCCTATGTACATAGCCTCCTTTCTCTTTATATAGTACAGGCTGATCTGGAACTTGCAATATTTCTGCCTTAGTGTCCTGAATAGGAGTAAATATGTGAGCTATGCCTGGGTTATGAATTTCTTGTTCATAGTTATACTTTTAGCTTATTTTGTAGTGAATTAGCAGCACTCAAAAATTTAACACTTAAAGTAGTAATAGCAGAAAATAGAGACTTCAATGTGTGCACTTTGGGAAGAGGGTCAAAGAGTTCACTGACTCCCCAAATCCATCCATCAAGTGACTTTAACCTTACTTAGTATCAGGAAGTCTTTGTAATTTCATATAGGAAAGACACATAAAAAGAAAAACCAAAATAAAGCAAGGTTGAGGAAACTTAACCTAGGAGGAGAAAGATTTTTATATCCTGAGTGTTTGGAGTTTGTCTATAGTCAATGACTTATTGAAGAAAATGGCAGCTTTTTAAAAGACCGTTGGAGCTGGGCACAGTGACCCGTGCCTGTAATCCTAGCACTCGGGGGCAGAAGCAGGTGGATCTCTGTGAGTTCGAGGCCAGCCTGGTCTACAAAGTGAGTCAGGACAGCCAAGGCAACACAAAGAAACTCTGTCTCAAAAAACAAAGCAAAAAGTTAAGACACTGTTGGTGTTGGGCTTGTTGATGCCAACCTTTGAGCTCAGCACTCACAAGGCAGAGGAAGACAGATCTCTTGAATTTGAGTCCAGTCAGGGCTAAAAAGCGAGTTACAGCCATGTCTATACAGAGAAAGTCTGTCTTGAGAAAACAAAATGAAAAGGGCCATTAAGTTTATCAGAAGAATCAATTGGTTATTTATTTATTTATTTTTTTAAAGAGAATAGTTTCAGTAGAGTTTTGGGGAGTTGGGGCTTCACAAGTGTGGTGGCTAGTTTTTTGGCAACTTGATACATGCTGAAAGGAGGGAATCCTGATTGAGAAAATGCCTCCATTGGGTAGGGCTGTAGACAAGCCTTTTGGGGATTTTTTAATGATGTAGAAAAGTACAGCCCCCTCTGGGTGGTGCTGCCCCTGGACAGGTGGTCCTGGGTTGTGTAAGAAAGCAGGCTGAGCAGAGCATTAGCACTGTTCTTCCATGGCTGCTTCTTCCGTTCCTTCTTCCTATGATGGACTGTGATGTAGAAGTGTAAGGCAAACCCTTTTCTCTCTAAATTGCCTGCAGTCCTGGTGTTTCACAGCAGTAGAAATCCTAAGACAGTCAGTAAGCAGTAAGCATGATGTATTTGAATAGTTAAAGCCAGGGATTAGAGAGATGGCTCGGTGGTTAAGAGTGCTGGCTGTACTTCCAGAAGACCCTGGTTTTATTTCCAGCACCTACAATTGCAGCTCACAATCACCTGTAACTTCAGTTCGAAGGGATCCAACATCCTCCTGGATTTTTCCCACACAGATACACATGTAGACAAAACATAATATACATAAAATAATTTTTTTTTTTTAAATAAAAGTTAAAGGCAGGCTTCCTGCCCATACCTGTAATTTCAACACTCAAAAACTTGAGGACAGCTTGGTCTACAATGAAAGATTCTGTGGGTTTTTTTTTTTTTTTAATTAATTTGTGATTTAATCATGTGTTTTTGCATTCTTCAGATATTTTCCTTTGGGGCTGGAGAGATGGCTCAGTGGTTAAGAGCACTGGCTGCTTATCCAGAGGAGCCAGATTCAATTCCTAACACCCACATGGCAGCTCACAACTGTCTTAACTGCATAACTGCAGTTCCAGGATCTGACGCCCTCACACAGACATATGCAGGCAAAACAGCAATGCACATAAAAATTTTAAAAATTAAAAACAATATATTTTTCTTTTTTGTTTTGTTTTGTTGGGTTTGGTTTTTTCCTGACAGGGTTTCTCTGTGTAGCCTTGGCTGTCCTAAACTTGCTTTGTAGACCAGGCTAGCCTTGAACTCACAGAGCTCTGCCTGCCTCTGCCTCCCTGAGTGCTGGGATTACAGACGTGAGCCACAGAGCCCAGATATATTTTTCTTTTTTAATTATGAAAAATTTCAAATATATAAAGTAGAGAGAATATCATAAACTATTAATGCTTCTTCAGTAGATAGTATTCTTTTAGCTACCTACCTACCCACATGCTGCATCTCCCAAAGTCTGTTTTGATTCTTTATAAGTTATACCTACTTACTGTTTATGTATGTGCACACACTCACACATGCTATGGTTGTTGTGGCAGTCAGAAGACAACTTGTAAAGTGTGGGTTCTGGTGATCAAACACAGGTTACTAGACTTGGTAGCAAACACCTTAACATGCTGAGCCATCTTGCCCTCCCTCTCCCTTTGTTTTGGAGACAGTTTTATGGTTTTGAACTCCTAATAGTATTTCTGCTTCAGCCTCCCCAAGTGCTGGAATTAGAGGAATGAACTACCATGCCTAGCTTAAAATGGGTCATTTTGAAACAGTTTACTTTTGTGGGTCCTAAAAGATTGAAGACATCATTGAGAGTTTTAAAATTTTTTTATTTACTTTATGTATGCAGATGCTCTGGTTTCATGCACACCAGAAGAGGGAATCAGATTACATTATAGATGGTTGTGAGCCACCTTTGGGTGCTGGGAATTGAACTCAGAACCTCTGGAAGAGCAAGCAGTCAGTGCTCTTAACTGCTGAGCTATATCTCCAGCTCCACATTGAGATATTCTTGACATGTGTGTATACATGTGGTTGTTCACAGAGGATACTCTTTATGTGTTTGTTATTTACTATTTTGAGTTCTAATTTTTGTAGATTGTGGTGTCCAGTTGAGCTCTGAGGTATGAGAACTACTCTGTGTTTGTGTTGTGTTGTGTTGTGTTGTGTAGTATAATAATGCTATGACTGGGGAATTGATTTTTCCTTTTTTTTTTTTTTTGTTTGTTTGAGACAGGTTTTTTTGTGTGGCCTGAGGCTGGTCTCAAACTCACAGAGATCCACTTGTCTCTGCCTCCCTAGTGCTGGCTTGTGCTACTACACACACACGACCAATTTTTACATTTTATTTAACTTTAAAGTCAGTAACTTCTGTAGTTAGTAAACTTACTTTCTGGTCTAACCCTTCTATTAAAATCAAAGCATACATCCTCAGAAATACACATATGTACACTTGGTGGTGGGGGAGATCTATAGTATAATCAGGGCTAGAGAGATTGGAGAGATGGCTCAGTAGTTAAGAGCATTTGCTGATCTTCCAGAAGATCTGGGCTTTGTTCTCATTACCCACACAGTGGTTCACAATTGTCTGTAACCCCGGTTTCAGGAGATACCACACCTTCATCTGGCCTCTGAGGCCATCAGACATGCGCACAGTTCAGGCTAAACACTCATACACATAGACAGATAGGTAGATAGATCGATCTTTAAATTTTTATGGTGTATATAACACTGGTAATTCCTGAATTTCAGAGGCTGAAGCATGAGTTCATTGCCAGCTTGTGCTGAAATAATGCTATGGTAAGATCCTAATTCAGTATTATTGAGAGGCTAATGAAGGAGAAATTTAGCCACATTTGTACTGGGGTGGGGGGAATACCAAGGGATCAAGATCATGTCAAAACTCTGTACTCTAAAGAATGTCAAGGATTGGCAGAAAACCAGCAGAAGCTCTGGAAAAGGATTAGAGCAGGTTTGCTTTTAGGAGGAACCAAGACTACTAATGATTTAACCTCAGGTTTCTAGTCTCCAGAACTGAGAGAATTAATTTCTGTTTAAGTTACTCATATTTTACTATGGCATATTTAGCAAGTTACAATGTGTAGTATTATTTTGCAACAAATATAAAATCCATCTAGCACTTCTTGACAACTGTAACAGTAAATATTTATCTTCCTTTACTGTAAAACTACTAACATTAAAAAAAATACTATCATTTTATGTGTATAAGTTCTGCCTACTTGTATATCTATGTACCACAAGTGTCTCTGGTGAACATGGAGGCCAGAAGAGGGTGTGGCATCCCCTGGGCCTGCAGTTATGACAGTTGTGAGTTGTCATGTGGGTGGCTGGGAATAAAACTAAGCTCAGCTGTGAGCCACCATGTGGATGCTTCTAATGAAACCAAGGTCTTCTGAAAAAGCAGCCAGTGCTCTTAGCTGCTGAGCTTTCATCTCTACTTCTGGCTTCACTACTCAATGTTTTTTGAGTAGTCAAACTACATCCTTTTTGTTGTTTAGTTTTTTGTTTTTGAGACAGGGTTTGTCTGTGTAGCCTTGGCAGTCCTGGACTTGCTTTGTAGACCAGACTGGCCACAAACTGCCTCCCTCTACCTCCCTGAGTTCTAGAATTACAGATGTGTGCCACTGCACCTGTTTGTTTGTTTGTTTGTTTTTTAAATTAAATCTAGTTTTCTTTTTTCCAGGTGTTAGTGTATTTGTTTTCATGTGTAATACTATTAACTAATGTTTGATTACTTACTGCATATCATGTCCTGTTGTGATGCCTTAGTTTTAATTAATTTAATCCTTAAAGTGATTACCAAGAGCTTTTCTGAGTGATTGGTTTTTGGACTGGAGCAAGTAAAATATAAGACGTTTCCTGGAGTTGCTGGTGATGGCAAAATGTAAGAAGGTGCTTAAGAGGAAAGGAGCGTGTTGAGGGGGTCTGAAGTGCAGTGTCACAGTATTTGCTGAATACCAGCAAGGCCATGGGTTTGATCTCAGCATCACAAAACAAAACTAGAACTATTTTTAAAAGTTCCCAATAAATAAAGCTGGAATACTTTTTTTTTTTTTTTCAATTCTGGTTTATTTATTTTTTTAAATTGTTACAATTTATTCACTTTGTATCCCAGCTGTAGCCCCCTCCCTCATCCTCTCCTAATTCCACCCTTGCTCCCCCTTCTCCTCCCATGCCCCTCCCCAGTCCACTGATATGGGAGGTCCTCCTCCCCTTCCATCTAACCCTAGCCTATCAGGTCTCATCAAGACTGGCTGTATTGTCTTCCTCTGTGGCCTGGTAAGGCTGTACTCCTCCGAAGGGGGAGGTGATCAAAGAGCCAGCCACTGCTCCCCTTACTAGGGAACCCACTTGGAGGCTGAGCTGCATCTGAGGAAGGGGGCTAGGCTATCTTCATGTATGGTCCTTGGTTGGAGTATGGGTCTTTGCAAAGACCCCTGGGCCCAGAGTTTTGCAATACTTTTAACAACAAAATAATTTGCAGTGTTAGTTCTGAACCTACAGAATTAAAATATTTGAGTCTGTATTATAAATATTTAAGTAAAGGAAAAAAGAAAGTTTTATTTTTATAAAAGAATCCTAATTAGGGGTCCGTGAGATGGCTCAGCAGTCAAGAGCACTGGCTGCCCTTCCAAAGGACCAAAGTTTGATTCCTCGTGCCCACATTTGCAATTCCAGTCCCAGGGATCAAACACCCTCTATTGGTCTCTGAGGGCACTGCGTGCACATTGTACACTGACTAACATGCAGGCAAAAATCCACACACATATAAAAATAAGTAAATAAAAAATTAAATTCCATTTAACAAATATAGCAAGAAGTAAGGTAAATAAAACATTTCTATTGAAACACTGTGTAATAGTAGCTGTAGATAAGGTACCGATGATGAACATTAAAATGAGCCAGGCATGGTGGCACATGCCTTTAATCCCAGCACTCTGGAGGCAGAGGCAAGCCTGATTGATCTACAGAAAGAGTTCCAGCACAGCCAGTGCTCTATTACACAGAGAAACCTCATCTTGGAAAAAAAAAAAAAGGAAAAGGAAGAAAAAAAATTTAAAATTAGTGAACAGAAGTTTGAGAGAAGAATGTTTGCTGAAGTTGAAACACTGGAGATAAGTTATATGAGAAAGAAGCTCCTGACTGAAGTTGTAGAAATAGTAGAGTGAAGTTGAAAGCACCTGGAGAATGTTTCATTTTTCCAAATAGGCAAATTCTTTTGTAAAGAGGTAATTACACATATTCAGGAATATCCCTTTAATATTGAACACATAATGCTCTATAACATAATTATTGAAAATTAAGTATTCACTATTTACTAGTTTTAGTTGGTCCTCTTTGCCTCAGTATAACCTTTCTTTTTATCAGAGTATCTTAATCACGTATGTTTACTTAATTCAGTGTTATATGATATTGGCAGGAGGTGGGATAGAAGAAAAATAGAATAAAATGTTATATGAAGCTTGTTTACATAGGAAGGAGTGTTTACCCAAACTAAAGGTACTTGATCAGTTACTTGGAATTTATTCTTATGAACAGCAATGGTTCTCAAATACCATTTATGGGACTGCCTGCATTAGATACCTATGCAGACATTTTTAGAATATAAATGCCAGGGCTGAAGATATACTCATCAGTTAAGAACACTGGCTGCTCTTCCAGATCTGAGATCTACTCACAAGCAGCCGGGGTGTAGAGGGCGGTTGCCAGGGTAGCAGAGGCAGAATGTTGGCTACTAGAGCACTTAGCTTAATTGGCAAGAGAGCCATTTTTACTTTGGTATGTGTCTGAAGCACATGGGAATGGTGTGAAGAATGAAGACTGTGTTCTCTCTAGTTATATTGATTGGCATGCCTACCCCTTGCCTAATGTGGCCCGAGTCAGGCTGCTGTCAGCTGGAAGGCCCTGAAGGAGAATGCTGGCTGGAGCAGCCTGGCCAGGGATGAGAAAGTTCAGTTGTACCACATCCAGTTTGTACTGCTTCTGAGATGAACAGGAGCACCAATGGGTGGAAGACAGTTGTAGGCATAGCCATGTTCTTTATCAGCTTCACTGCTCTCATTCTGATTGGGGGAAGCGCCGTATATAGCCTCATTCCTCATTTGTTTGAGACTGGGTGGCCATGTAGACCAAGCAGATGCGGGACGTGAAGGCCAACCCCATTCAGGGCTTCTTAGTGAGACCCTGCTACTTGCCAGTTCCCTCCCTTCACTCAGCATGCCAGAAACTGTTGTGTCCAACACTCCATGTTAATAAATAAATGACCAGTTAATGAGAAAAAAATTAAATTAAATAAAAATCTGAGATTTTTTTTATAGTAACTAGCACTATTTTGTCTACATAGGATTGCTTTGGCTGTTCATAGTCCTTTGTGTTCCCGTGTGAATAGTTTGATTGTATTTTCTAGTTCTGTAAAGTATGTCACTGAAATTTTGATTGGGATTGCATTGAGTTCTGTAGGTTGCTTTTGAGATTTTACCTGTTTTCGAAATATTAATTCTGCTAATCTAGGAGTATAGAAATCTTTCCGTTTCTTTCTTCAGTCTTATAATGTTTTCATTGATTGTCTTTCACTTCCTTGGTTAGGTTTATTACTAGGCACTTAAAATTTGGGGTAATGCGAAAACTGGTTCAACAGTTACGAACACTGGCCGCTCTTCGAGAGAACCTGGGTTCAATTCCCAGCACCCACCCACATGGTAGTTCACAACCATCTGTAACATTGGTCACAGGGGATCCAACACCCTCTTCTGGCCTACCTGGGTACCAGGCATGCAAGTGTTATACAGAATATATGTAGTGTGTATGTGTGTATCGTCCACACACATAATAAATAAATAGAAAAGATGAAAAGTTTGTTCCTTTAATTATTTTAAAATTTAAGATACTTTCCCCAGTTCCTTCTTAGTAATTTTGCTATTGGTATGAAGAAAAGCTACAGATCAGTGTGTCAATTAATATGTTAGACTTTTACTGAAAGTATCAGGTCTGTGAGTTTTTGATTGAGTCCATAGCATTTTAAAATCGGGTTATCTGTGAAAGGACTTCTACCTTTCCTGTTAGTATCCATTTTATATACTCATTCTCTTGACTTACTTCTCTAGCTAAGACTAGGGTGGGTTAGTTTGGTTTTTGCTTTTTGAAGACAGGGTTTCTGTGTAGTAGTCCTGGCTGGCCTCAAACTCACAAAGGTCTGCCTGCCTCAGCCTCCCTCCTGTGTGCTGGGATTAAAGGCCTGTGCCACCACACCTGGTTGGCTGTTTTTTTAATAAGATTCATTTTGCTGTTTTTAATTGGGGGTTATGTATATGAACACAGGAGCCCACAGAGGCCAGAGGAATTGGATTTCCCTGGAGACTTACAGGCAGTTATGAGCCATCTGACATAGTTACTGGGAATTGAACTAAGTGCTCATGGAAGAACAGTATGTGTTCTTAATGGATGAGCCATCTCTAGCCCAGTGTCCATTTAGACAGTCTTACTGTATAGCCTAGCCTAGCTATGAACTCAGAGTCCTCTCTGCCTCTGCCTGTGCTAAGAGGCTAGGCTAAGATTCGAGCACTACACTGAATAAGAATAGGGAGAGTGGGCACCTTTTTTGCCTCATTCCAGATTTTCAGAAGAAATGGTATTTTTCTCATTCAATATAACATTGGCTATACGTTTATCATATATAGTCTTTTTTTTGCGTGTGATATGTTCTATCATTCCTAATTTCTTAAGGACTTTATCATGAAAGCATATTAAACCTTGTCAGGTGTTTTTCTGGAGCTAAGTAGGTGGCTCAATTGGTAAAGTGCTCAAACATGAAGATGTTAGTTCAGTTTCCAGCACGAACATAAAAACTGGTCAGGGATTGGGGGACAAGATGGAGAGATAGCTGAGTGGTTAAGAACATTTGCTACAGCCAGGTGGTGATGGCAGCTGCAGCACACACCTTTACTCCCAGTACTCAGGAGGCAGAATGGATGTCTTAAGTGGAGACCAGCCTGGTCTACAGAGTGAGTTCCAGGATAGCCAAGGCTACACAGAGAAACCCTGTCGTGAGAACACCCATTCCCCCGCACCCTAAAGAAAAGAGCATTGCTACTCTTGCAGAAAACCTGGATTTAGTTTCCAGTTACATGGTGATTCACAACCATTTATAACTTCAGTTCCAGAGGATCCAATATTCATTCTGACCTCTGGTGGCACAAAGCATACAAACATAAATACATAAAATGATTTAAAAATCTAAAAATTTTGTTTTGTTTTTGAGACAGGGTTTCTCTATGTAGTCTTGGCTGTCCTGGAACTCAATCCATAGACCAGGCTGGCCTTGAACTCAGAGATTTACCTGCTTCTGCCTTCCAAGTGCTCGGCTTAAAGTTGGATATGGTGGTGTGAAGCTGTAAAGCCCCCCATTCCTACTGCCAGGTGGGAGGTGGAGACAGGAGAATCAGTAGGAAACTGGCCTAAATAATACAGCAGCAGAAATAACAAGAAACCATGCTTCAAAAACAAGATGGAAGGAAAGAACTGGCTCCTGAAAAGTTGTTCCTTGACTTCCTTCCTTTTCCTCCTTCTGCTCGCTTGCTCTAGAACACACATGCACAGTAAATAACCTTAATTAGACAAACAAGTAAGAACAAGGTAGAAAGTGATTGAGGAGCGGTGCTCAGTGGTGCACGCCTGTAATCCCAGCATTCTGGGAGGCAGAGGCCAGCCTGGTCTACAAAGTGAGTCCGGGGACAGTCAAGGCTACACAGAAAGACCCTGTCTCAAAAAACAAAACAAAACAAAACAAAAAGTGATTGAGGAAGACACCTAAAGTCTGCCTCTGTACGCACACATACATGCATCTTCCAAGATAATTGTTTAATGTCTGTTCTAAACTATTTTATAGTGTATTACATTAAATATGCCGTGATAATTGTTAAAATCATATTCTGTGCTAACAATAGATGAGAAAATTGGGATTACAGCAGAAAAGCTTGGCTGCAACCAAATCTCATAGTATTATATCAAAGGATGTCTCACTTGAGTGTTGCAATTCTACAGCAACAGAAATCAACTAAAACACACTAAGCTGCTGCAGTAATTCTCAAATAGCCTGAAGTTTTACAACACAAAGACAACTGGGCTTGGTGTCACATTCCTTTAATCCAAACCCTCCCAGAGGAGGCAGAGGCTGACAGATCTCTGTAAGTTGAAAGCCAGCCTGGTCTACATAGCAAGTTCCAGGATACCCAAGACTACAGAGAGAGACCCTATCTTAAAAAACCAGCCATTTTCTATAGAGCTAGCTAGATTGAATCATGATTTGGTTTCTCCTAAAATTACATTAAAATAAAACCAAGCTGAGTACTGTGGCAAGTACCTGTGTTCCCAGCTGCCTGAGTGGGTAAGGAATTCAAGCCCAGCCTGGGCAAAAGTGTATATACTACCTTGTTTCTGAACATTTCAGGATTGTCTAGTTTTTTTCAGTTGTAAGTTTCTTGCTAATTTTCTTAAGAAAACAAAAAAAACTTGTGTATGAGTGTCCTACCTACATGTATGTATGTGCATCACGTGTGTCTGCTGCCTGCAGAGGTCAAAAGAGGGCACTGGATCCCTTAGAACCGGAGTTAGGGATGGTTGTAAACCACAATGTGGGTGCTTGGGAACTGAACCAGGATCTTCTGTAAGAACAAAAAGTGCTCATAACTGCTAAGCTATCTCTCTAGCCCATTTGTTAATTTCCATTGAGGAAAATGTGTGTGCCAAAGGGAACAGGACAGGATCATGGTATAGTTCTCCTACTCCCTGTGAAGACCAAAGTGCCTTTGAATTTGCAACAATCTTCTTGCCTCTCCTTTCTGAATTCTAGGGTTTAGGTGTGCGCCATCGCACATACCAAAGGTTTTCCCTAAATAGAGGTTGGCAGAGAATAATTAGGTTTTTTCCTCATTAATTCTGGAGAGTGAGAACAAAAGTAAACGTTTCTAAAAACAGCTAGTGCATGCATAATTGGGAATCAAATACTGTTATTGGGAAATTGGGGTGGGGGAATGAGACAGAGTCTCTCTACATAGCCCTGGCTATCCTTGAAGTCACTGTATAGACAAGTGTGTTCCCAAACTCACAGAGATCCTCCTGCCTCTGGCTCTTGGGTACTGGGAATGAAGGCATGTGTCACCATGCTCAGCAGAACGCTGTTGTTACATTTCAGGGAAATAGTTTAAGCTACAAGTGCTTTTTAAAACCTGAATTTTCTTACAGTATTCTTGAGATGCTGTAATAGAAGGAAATATAAAAAAACCTGATCTCTGCCCCTTTTGGGAAGGGTGTGAGTCAGAGGAAATAAGAGTTTTGGTCTCAGAGAGATGGAGATGTTTATTCAGTTGCTTAGAGATATTTTTTCCCTTTTATTGAACATATATTTTTTCTTATACAATATATCCTGATTACAGTCTCCCCTTCCTCTGCTGCTACCCCCCCCCCCCCATCTAGATCCGCTGTCTGTCTCTTATTAGAAAACAAACACGTATACAACACGACACAACACAGTACGGTAAATGTCCTTATTAGGGTTTCTGTGGATGTGATGAAACACTATGACCCAATTGGGGAGGAAAGGGTTTATTCAGCTTTCATGTCTGAATTGCTGTTCACCACCAAAGGAAGTCAGGACGGGAACTCAAACAGGGCAGGAACCTACAGGCAGATGCTGATGGGGAGGCCGCAGAGGTGTTGCTCACTGCCTTGTTCTTCCTGGCTTGCCCGGCCTGCTTTCTCCTAGAGATTTTTATGTATTTCTGGACCCAGTTGTGTTCCATTGATTTTTCTGTCTTTGAGCCAGTATTCAGAATCATACTGTCTGGACTCTGGTAGTTTATCGAAGTCAGTTTTGAAGTTGTTTACTATTCTCAGGATTGCTCTAACTATTCCGTTATTTGTATTCGTAAGTAAACTTCAGAATTGATTTGGTAATCTTTTCAAGAGGCTGTGGTGACTGGGCTTGTGTTATATATGATTTAGGGAGTCATTTTAGCATTGATTCTTGTTTGTTTTTTAATTATATTATTTGATGTGTTCGTGTGTTTCGGCTACATGTGTGTCTGTGCATCTGAGTGGATGCCTGGTGCTCTTAGAGTCCAGAAGAGAGAAACATATAACCTGAAACTGGAGTCATCATGTAGGTGCTGGAAATCGAATCTCCTCTGCAAGGGCAACCATCTCTCCAGCCCCCAATGATTGTTTCTACCAACTATATATATCTTTTCATTTCTTTAGGTTGTGTTTTTTGTTTTTGTTTTTTTGTTTTGTTTTGTTTTTGTTTTTGTTTTTGTTTTGGTTCTTTTTCTTCTTTTCTCAGATTATTCTGTTGTATTGAATGTTGAAGTCTTATACATGATGTTAAAGATTATTTTGCCAGGTATAGTAGTGCATATCTTTAATGCCAGCACTCAGAAGGCAGAAGCAATTAGATCCCTAAAGTTCTAGGCCAGCTTAGATTACAGAGGGAGTTCCAGGACAGCCAAGGCTACATAGGGAAATGTTGGTATACTTTTTTAAAACTTTTATTTACATTTCTTATGTCTCCCCACACCACCCTAATTCCTTCTAATATCCCAACACCATGTAGGAGAGAGAAAGGCTTAGTGGGAGAGGGGGGTGCAGTTCTCTTTGCTGCTTCCTGCTGGTTAGAGTCTTTGGGTTCCTTGGAGCCAGTCCTTTTCAGGAAATCTCCAACTTCTTGTCTTACTGCATCAGCAGCAATCAGGAGCTGCAGGGGGGAAGCAGCAGCAGCCTTGTTCTTTCTTGGAGCTATCCTACACTCACTGGGCTTTGGCATTTATTTCCGCTCCAAAATCCTCAGATTTAAACTGTCTGCAGCTTGCAAAGAGTTCCTTCTCAGAGCCTGCACAAGGTAAATAGTTTGCTGCTGTGGACTATAAGAATCAGTCCCACATCTCACACCTGGGATTAAAACAAAAACATGTTTATATCCACAACAGAGAAACCCTCTCAAAAAGCAGAATAAAACAATTATTTTGGACCTGGAGAAATGGCTCAGTGGTTAAGAACACCAGCTGCTCTTCCAGAGCTCTCGGGTTCAACCCCAGCACCCACATAACAATTCACAATCCTTTGTGACTTCAGTTCCAGAGCATTCAGTCTCTTCTGCTGGCCTCTGTGGTAACATAGTAAATGGACATACATGGAGGCAAAACACTATACATATAAAAAACATTTTTAAAATTTCTGAGTGGAGCAAACATTGTGGTGCATAAACATCACAGGCAAAACACCCACACATGGACAGAGAACACCAGTCATTTTTTAAGGGATTTTAAATATTTGGGTTTTTTGAGACAGGGTTTCTCTATGTAGCTGGGATTAAAGGTGTGTGTCACCACCACCCAGCAAAAAGGAATTACTTTTATTTTTTAATTTATTTGTGACAAATAAATTTTAAAAAATTATCTCTTTATCTCAAGCTGGCTTAGAACCCACCATGTGGTCCATACTAACTTGGTTATTTGTCCTTCTGATATTATATAAGTTTAATTTTGAAAAAAAATTTTTATTTCTACCTTCAGAAATTAATTTTTTCTTATATTTTAATCATCTATTTTGAAAGCAGGTATTTTTTTTCCTTCAGCTTTTCATATGGTATATAAATGAAGGGGTAAAGATAGATAGAAGTCAAGCTGGGCAGTGGTGACATACACCTTTAATCTCAGCACTTGGAAGGCAGAGACAGGCAGATCTCTAAGTTCGAGGCATACAGAACTCTACAGAATGAGTTCCAGGACAGCCAGGACTACATAGTGAGATCCTGTCTTGAACCTTGCTCCACTCCCACCCCCCCAAAATAAAGAAGCCAAGATCATCTCTAAAAGTTGTAGTGAAATAAAAACTTAGGGCTGGAAAGATATCTCAGAGCTTAAGAATACAGAACAGTTCTTGTAGAGGACCTAAGTTGGGCTCCCAGCACTTACTTTAGACTGTTCACAGCTCCCAGTAATTCCAGAGCTGAGATTCATGACCTCTGACCTTTGTGGGCATCCGTACTTACAAGCATATATCCCCTGTACACATGCACAGGTACATATACACATAATTTAAGCTGAAAAAATATTTTTTAAAGAAAAAACAAAACTAACTTAACAATCATACTAAAATGCCAATGACTGGATGTGGTTTTTATCCTCGCTGAAAATATTGACATTTTAGGGAGCATTTGAGAAGTTTACTAACCTGCTTTCTTTCTAACTTATAGAATGTATTATATTTGTTTTACTTTGTTGTTTTGAGATTTTTGAGACAGGATCTCACTAAGTAGCCCTGATGGTTTAGAACTCACATTGTAGACTAGGCTGGCCTTGAACTAACACATCTACCTGGCTGCTTGCATTTGTTTTGTATTAGAGTCCATGTGAAATGACTGGAGAATAGGAAAGTAATTAGATATGGTTCTTGTTCTTAGTAAGGAAATTCCTGGTATTTCACTCTTTCAGTCTAGTGTAGCACTTTTCCTAAAAATGCCAATGCTAAGCTAAATTATAGCTAGAGAATGAGTGACATGCTTGTAATCCCAGTGCTGCAGAGTCTGAGGCAAGAAAATGGCCACAAATTTGAGGCCAGCCTGGGCTAATAACAAAAATTAAAATTGTAGATCTTTGTAATTTTCTTACCAGTGAAACAGAATATGCCACTCTGTAACTGATCTGAGCTTGAGATGAGTTTCAGAACAACTTCAAAAGCCATCTTTCTAGTCTTCTAGTTCTTAGAGCCTTGATAATCCATGTCAGGACTATTCGTCTTTTGGTGCTTTTTACTCCTGTGGATTACATTTGATTCACTAAACAAATTGAGCATGAGCTGCTATGAGGTTTCTTTTGTTTACTTGTTTCCTCCTCCCACTGGGCCCAAGTAATAACTACTTTTGCTTTTATAAATTTGGACTATCAACGTGATATTTTGTTCCATCTCGTCTCTTCATTTTTCTCAGCTTCTAGCTAAATACTTTTTGCCGGGGCTCTTACTGTGAGGAGATCTTTGTTATTGAAAAAGTCCTAGCTGGGTGTGGTGGCGCACACCTTTAATCCCGCCCTTCTGGGAGGCAGAGGCAGACAGATTGATGTGAGTTACAGGACAGCCAAGGCTACATAGAGAAACCCTGTTCAGGAGTGGGTGGGGGTAGGGAAGAAAGAAAGAAAAAAGAAAGTCCTGTCAGAAAATATTGAATATGTTTTCCGTTCAGTTTAGTTGCAATTCTTTGAGCAGTGCCTGGAACCTTAATGTACTTAATATGTTCACTAAGCAAATTTCTCTTTTTCATTACAGTTGGAAAGACATCCTTGATCACCAGATTCATGTATGACAGTTTTGACAATACCTATCAGGTATTTTGTTTTTGCCAACTTATTAAGTTTATCTCTTAATATTAAAAGGAGTGTTTAAGGTTTTAAAAAGTTCATTTATGTCTGTGAGATCATAGATTTTAAAAGTGCATGTTTTTTTTTAGTTTTTTTTTTTTTTTTTTAAGATTTAGATCCTAGGATAGATGGTTGTGAGCCACCATGTGGTTGCTGGGACTTGAACTCAGAACCTCTGGAAGAGCAGACAGTCCTCTTAACCATTGAGCCATCTCCACCCTTAAAAATGCTTTCTATAATGTATAAATTGATACATAAATACAAAATGTAAATGATCTTGTCCTTAGTTTGCTTTTTTTCAAAATCTATTGAAAAATGATCTTTACTATCATCTGGACGGAATTAGAAATGATATTATATTTTTTAATATAGAAAATTCATCTAGTCTGAGACTTTTGGGGGGATTTGTTTCCGCTTATGTCAGAGGATTCAGGCCATCAAGACAGGAAAGTTATAGTGGACTAATTAGTTCTCGCTACCTGTTAGTGGATCAAGGAGGAACATGCCAACACACAGCTGCTTTTTTTCTTTGAATATTAGATTTGTTCGTTTTATTTTATATTCATGTTTTGCCTACATGTATGTATGTGCACTGTGTGCATGCTTTGCGCTGTGGGGTCAGAAAAGGGCATTGGATCCCCAGAACGGGATTGTTGTGCCACTGTGTGAATGCGGGGACCTGCTTTCCTGCAAGAGAGCTGCTCTTAACTGCTGAGCTGTCACTGCAGCCTCCATGTTCTGGTTATTTTTAATGTACCATTCTATTTAAGTTTTAGACTTACTGTCCACTCCGTCTCACCCCCAGTTTTTGTCTGTTAAAGTCTTCACTATTTAACCAGGCGCATAGTATTTTGCACTGTGTTTGGATCACAGGAAATAATTTTTGCTGAATGATAAAGAGAAAAGTTTGCTTCCTTACTTTAATACACTATTTCTATATCAGAAAAAAAATGTCTCTTTGGAAATCATATTTGTAGGTCTCTGGCTGCCTGTGGTACTAGAACAAACCATTATGTAGGGAGTTTAGGCATGGTTATGTTTACATCAACATAAAATTCATTTCATAAAATTGCTGTTGGGGCAGATAAAAGCAATTCTGACCATGGAACATTAAGATACTCAGACAAAGATTTGTATTCAGATATTTGAATGGTAAAATATGCATACAAAGTCTCCATTGTCTTGTTCTCTATAAAATGAGAAAAATCGGTATGAAAATGAGTTATCTTTCATGAATGAGGATGAGAGTTGATCATGTAAAGGGCCTGAAATAAAATTAGTCTCCAACATAGAGCAAGTACATGGAAGCAGTTAATAGTGGACATGTTCATTCTCGCTTGGCCAAAGTGTTGTTATGTCTATTCATTATTTCTTTCATAGTCAAATCCTGTTATATCTTAAACTGTTGGCTACTACCAAACTATTATTATTTGCTAACTCTTTTGTTTTGTTTTATAGGCAACAATTGGCATTGACTTCTTATCAAAAACAATGTACTTGGAAGATCGAACAGTGAGTAATGTTTTCAGTGTGCAGTTTTCTGCAACACTCCAGGCTAGAAAACTAGAATCACAGCAGTAGTCAGTAATTGTCGCCATCAATAGTACTTAGCAGAATTATCAAAATTAGATTTTGAGAAAAATTTACTACAGAGTTGGTTTTGGCACTCTGATTTTTTATTTTCATTTAACATCCAAAGGAAGAAAGTCAAAACTTGTTTGTAAAATCCTGATGTCCTTAGTCTTATTTTGCCACCTTGATTTAGAAAAAGGATAAAAGATTTATAATACAAACAAATTTTCATGAAGAAATTTTTGAGCACTAATCAGGTCATTCAGAAAGACTTCATAATTTGTGAACTTAAAGACTTTCTTTGTCAGAATAGAATGCGTAACAGAGTGATTAAATAGGGAAAATGTGTATTTCTCTATCAGATTTTTAATTTTTCATATTATTGAGTGTTATTGTAAAAAATTATATTTTCTCCTACTACTCCTTGAAGAGCTTCCTGTAATCACTTTAAACAGTGAATAACTTAATGCACTCAAAATAATTATTATCTTTAATATTTTTCTTATTTCTGAAGTATGTGAATTTTTTGGATGTTTTCATATATAATACAGGTTTTTTTTTTTTTTTTTTAATCTTGAGAGCTTGGAAACTGCTTTGTGTGGATAAGAAAACTTATTTTTAGGATTTTCTATAATGATGTGGCAGAAAAAAAATAAAGAAATTTTATTTAAGATTGCAGAATTTAGCTGGGCGTGGTGGCTCATACCTCTGTGAGTTGCAGGCCAGCATGGTCTATAAAGTGAGTCCAGGACAGACAAGGCTATTATACAGAGAAACCCTGTCTCCAAAAATCAAAACAAAAAAAGTTTGCAGAAGATTTCTCTCTCTCTTTGCTTCCCCTCCCCCATTATCAACACTCTCCTAGGCACAGATGTGTAGGAGAGACAAAACATAGTGTCACAGCCCCAGGGAGACCCACTCCAGCCTAGAAAGGCTTGCAGAGAAGCAGGACTTTCTTTACCCTGTCATCTTGTAGCTTGCGGTTTTCACTAACATTTACCTTCCTTCTCTCTCTTTATGCTTAGTATTTGAACATCAAGAGTCTGCTTATGATCATTTGGAAGACACTGAAATTGAAAGTTACAGGCCTTATTTCTGATTCTATGAAATCTTTCACAGATCATTTTGTACTTTCAGAACAAGCAAGTTTGTAACACTGCTCCCTATTCAGAAAGGAGTTTTTATGTTGTTTTCTTTCCTCGGCTTTAAACCTCTGCATGAGTTGTCTACCACTCATGTTACAAAAATCATTTCTTTTTTAAGTAGTATTTTTTGGAGTTTTTGTTTTGGCTTTTTTTTTTTTTATTTATTTTTTCCCATCCCACAGATCAGGCTGCAGCTATGGGATACTGCGGGTCAGGAACGTTTCCGTAGCCTCATTCCCAGTTACATCCGTGACTCTGCTGCAGCTGTAGTAGTTTACGATATCACAAGTAGGTATACTGCAATGGGTTGACCTTTCTTACTTTTCTTGCTTGTTTGACTGATTTTGTTGTTAGGTGCGATTGCAATTATGGGACACAGCAGGTCAAGAGCGGTTCAGGAGCTTGATTCCTAGCTACATTCGTGACTCCACTGTGGCAGTTGTTGTTTATGATATCACAAGTGAGTGGGGGGGATTATGCATTTCTAATCTTCTTTCAACCTTTAGTTTAGCTGCATGCATGTTTTGTCTTGTGCTTGTTTTCCTTACTGGCATGAAAAACATTTTATCATAACAGACTGAATCACAGACTAGCCAAGTCAGAAATCCTTGCCTCCATTGTTTGTACCAGTATGCTCTATGTCTCTGTGCTAGGGTTTTCACCTTCAGAAATTGTCTTTTGGATCCAGTTTTGAATCTTTTTCTAGGCTTTCATGGTATCCTCTTATCCATAAACTATCCCATAATTATAGTTAAAGGAATATTATTCATTAATTTATCTCAGATTTCAAAAATATGCTGTATTTAAGCCTGTTGCCAAGCTTTCCAGATCCTACATGGCTTCTGTTGAGGCTTTTAAAAGTTTCTGCCAGATAACATTTTCTCTGCTTCCCCCTTCCAGTCTTTCTTTTCTATAGAGGAAAACAGAGAAGCATAATATATACTTTTCTGTTAGTCATTTTTGTTTGAATATGTGGCTTCTGTGACTGGTTTTCTTTGATGCTAATAAATTACACTTTCATTTCTCTTCAAGAAAAATTTAAACGGGAAATGAAACAGTATTTTTCTTTTCTTCAAAACTGAATGTCTGTCTTTTGGGTAACTATAAATTTTCCATGGAGCATTGGTGACTGCTTTTTGGTTGAAATTATCTTTGTAAATTGTTTTCTTACACCTGTAAGGCAATATTTAACATCATTTCATAAACTAGTCCATATTTTATAGGAAAACCAAGGTTGTACAGCATCCTGAACTCCTGTAAAAATATCATATATAAGTGACTGATTTGAGCTAGTCATAATATTTTTAGACATTCTTGTGTATTCACTCAGTCATAAGTCATAGTTAGTAAACAGTAATCACAGTGGCAAAATTAGATTACATTCCAAGTTTTTCTTTTTTTTTTTTTCCAACTTTTTTTTGGATATGTGCTTTATGCAGTCTTTCTTCTCTTGCAGCTTCACTTTAGGTTGCTACTTGTCTAAAAAAATAATAATGTTCATTATTATGCATTGACCAATTTTGTAGCTTGAAAGTGTTTGTGTTTACTTTAATCAAAGCAAATGAAGCTTATATTTTCTTTTAAAATTCTACAGATGTGGTTAAAATACTAGTAAATTTGTTACTTTATCTGCTAAAAAAGTAAAGTAAAATAAAGCATTCTAGCTAGAATCCAATACATTCGAATGATGACTTCAATTAGAAGTGAGCCTGGTACATCAAACCGGTTAACTTAAGGTCAATTCACATAGACTCTAATACAAAACAAATGCAAGAGCCAGGCTGGGTGGCTCACTGTAATTCCAGGGAGAAGCAGGGAGAGGTAGAAGAAAGGAATTTGAAAATAAGGTTAAAGTGATCACAAACTGAGTAAGCAATGCAAGCACAGTGGTGTTGAAAGCTTGTAAAGCCTTTATGAATTTCCTGGATGTGTTGGGACTTCCTGGCTGACATACTTTTGAAATGCTTTCTTTGTCATGTTTGGTATGTATTAGTATAAGTGATCAAAAAAAAAATTATGGCAATGTAACACCATATTATCTGTTGTAGCTGTCCTTAGACATCAGAAAGTTTTTATTTTTATAATTATGTAGTGCTTTACATTAGTTTGGTTATAGTGAAAAAAGCTTTTCTCTAAAATGAACATGGAAAATTATTTTTCTCTTCAGACTCTTAGATCACTGACAGTTGTAATCAGATAAAATGGAGTTACGTTGCAGGCACATTAAAAATGTGGTCTTAATGTGCTGTCCCCCTTCCCTCTTTCGGGGTATTTGTGAGAAGTGTCCTTCATGGGGGAGGCATTTTCAGTAACACTAATCCCTCTGTCCACTCCCAATGCCAGATGTTAACTCATTCCAGCAAACTACAAAATGGATTGATGATGTCAGAACAGAAAGAGGAAGTGATGTCATCATCATGCTAGTAGGAAATAAAACAGATCTTGCTGATAAGAGGTATGCAGCAACTCTGAATGCTTGGTTTTGATGTTCACCAGCAGCATGTTGTTTACTAAAAATTGCTTTTGAAAAGGAGACATCATTTTTTACCCTCTTTGGGGGTGGGGGGTATCTGAAATGTAAATATAAAAATTAAATTTCTTTTGTGTGGTCCCATGAACAATTTTTTTCAGAATTGTTACATATGAAACCAGCAAATACTTTATATATTTTAAGGTTTAATAAGTGGAGCAGTGTTTTGTTAGAGAGCATACTACCCCAAGTAACTACTTGCATTTAAAAAATTCATAATAATTAGACATACATACTTATAGTCTTCTTATAAACAGTCATATAATTTTATTATAATTTAGTGATGTGGTCTGTGTGTGTTTGTGGGACTTAGCAGAGTATGAATAGCTTGATTGTAGCACCTTAGTCACAAGATGCAAAGTGTATTAACAGTCACTGTAGAGTCCATGTGAATGGCGTGCAGCATTTTTAAGTGGTATTTTGCATATTACTATTTATTACTTATTCATTCATTGAAATTTAAGTGATGAACTTGTGCTATTAACTAAAATGTTGCAATCTAATCTAGTCATAAAGAATTATGGAGATGTTAAGCCTACTTCTGTCCAGTGGCAGAAATAAAATTGAATTGGTATTGCAATTGAAAATAATCTTTTTTTTTTTTTTCCTTTTTGGTTTTTTGAGACAGGTAAGAGGCTGAGATATGGCTCAATGGTAGAAATCTTAAAGTGTGTGTGTGTGTGTGTGTGTGTGTGTGTGTGTGTGTGTGTGTGTG
>NW_026596046.1:35271808-35283994 GCF_907164565.1 Psammomys obesus
TGTGTGTGTGTGTGTGTGTGTGTGTGTGTGTGTGTGTGTGTGTGTGTACTTGTGTCAGGGCCTTACTTACTTAAACTAGAACTCATATAGAAAAGGCTGGCCTTGAACTCAAGCTCCTCCTGCCTCTGACCTGAGATTTAGGATTATTGGTATAAGCCACCACCTGCAGCCTGGTCACTAGGTTTTAAAAAGTAAAAAGTGGGGCAGGTTAGTGATGGCTAGGAGGTAAAGCACTCTCCGTGAAGCTGTATGACCTGAGTTTGATCCCTGAGATCTATGTGATAAAAAGAGAAAACTGACTTCCACAAATTGCCCTCTGAGTTCTACATGTGTGCCCACACACATTCACAAACTAATAAGTAGTTGTTTTTTGTTGTTGTTGTTTTGTTTTGTTTTTTAATCAAAAGATAGGGGGTGAGGGTACAGTACTTGCCTAACATGCACAAGGCCCTGTGATTTCATTCCCAGCCCTGCTTAAAACCAGGTGTGATGGTGTATGCCTGGAATCTCAGCGTTTGAGAGGGAGAGGCAGGAAGATCAGAAGCTTACAATCATCTTAGGCTAGCAGATTCTAATCCAGCCAGGAATATGTGAGATTTTGCCTCAGATCAAGAACATCCAATAAATTCAGCCAAATAAAAACAAATTAGAAAAATAAATCTTAGTTTTATGGGGCTAGGGAGACGGTTCAGTGGAGAAGAGAGAGGACTTGCTGTGCAAACCTAAAGACCTCAGTTGAGGTTTTTAGTGCATAAAAAGCCAGGTGGGGCCCATGCCTTGGCTGTACTCCATTTTTAGAGTCACAAAGACAGGAGAACCTCTTGGACTGCCAGCCTAGTAGTACAAGACCCTGTTCAAGGGACTAAGGCAGAGAACTATAGGGAAGCATACCTTGTCCTTTTCTGGACTTGGCACACATTCACCCAGGTGCAGTCACTAGCACCTGCACACACGCGCACACACACAGATTGTTAAAGTTTGGGGGCTGATGATGCAGCTAAGTTCGTAGAGGGCTTAGAACATGCACAAAACTCTTGTGTTTTGTCAAAGGCACTACATAAAAATTGCCATTGTATTATGTGCATATAATTTCAGTACTTGAAAGGTTGAGACAGGAGGATCAGAAGTTCAAAGTCATCCTGGGCTATATAAGGCCCTGTCTTTATCTATTCTTTGGTCTTTTTTGAGACAGGGTTTCTCTGTGCAGCTCTAGCTGTTCTGGAACTCATTCTGTGGACCAACATGGCCTCGAACTCAGAGAACCACCTACCTCTGCTTCCCAAGGACTTTCGATTAAAAGCTCCGTTAACACATGGGGAAAAAACTCGTTAAGGAGCTGGAGAGATAGCTCAGCTTCTCTTCCAGAGGACCTGCGTTTTGATAAAGTGAGCTCCTTGTTAGAGCTCTTGCCTAGCATGTGTAAGACTAAGTTCAATTCCCAGTTCTAGAGGGGAAATAAATATAACAGACACAGACACATGTACAGCTGCTGAGTGCTACAGACAGTTAAGTTTTCAAACTAATGGCTCTTTATAGCCAACACCAATAGAGCTTTGTTTATGGTCTTATGATTTCATTTTTCAAGAATAAAAGTTTGTCTTTAAAATTTTTTATAGGCAAGTGTCAATTGAGGAGGGAGAAAGGAAAGCCAAAGAGCTGAATGTTATGTTTATTGAAACCAGTGCAAAAGCAGGATACAATGTAAAGCAGGTAAGTGTTTTTTGTTTTTTGTTTTTTTTTTAAGTATTTTTTTTAGTATGAATGGTTGTTCCTAAATTATGAAAATGTGAAATAATTGTGACTGTGCTATTTTTTAGTATATTATTTTCTTTCAGTTAGCAACAGCAACTAGAATTCATGAACCAGAAATGTATTTTCAGGGAGTGAGAAAAATATCTGTGGCATAGTTTTTGTAAAAAGAGAAAATACTTACCAAACTGTTCAGATTATACACAGGACAACAAATTCATTATGATTGCCATATTTCTGAGTATAAAGTTTTGAGCTTCCCATACTCTCACCACATCCCTGCTTCATTGTCTTAAAGATAGATTTTCCTTATTTTAGTATTTGGTAGTCAAGACTAATACAGGAAAACTAATACTTCCTTGCTATAAAAGTACATTCTGGCCAGATGTGGTGTCACAAGCCTGCAATCTCAGCACTTGGGCAGGCTGAGGCAGGCAGATTGCTGTGAGTTTGAGGCCAGCCTGATCTACAAAGGAGGTCCAGGACAGTCAACATTACACAGAGAAACCCTGACTTTGAAAAACAGAAAACAACAACAAAAAAGGAAATGCTTTATAAAAAATGGTAATGCCAAAGTACGACTGCAACCAGATCTCTGAGTACAAAAATCAGCATTTGAATATAGAGTACACAAAAACATCCTCCAACAGCAATAGAAACTGTAGGGCATAGGGTGTTACTCTGCAAGACTCCTAGGTACTGAGATTATACGTTTGAGCCACCACAATACATACTAAAATTTATCTGTATGACTGTTACGCCTGCATGCATATATGTATGTAAGGGTACCACTTGTGTGCCTGGTGCCCATAAAGGCCAGAAGAGGGTGTTAGATCCCTGGAACTGGTTTTGAACCGCAGTATAGGTTCTGGAAACCAAACCTGAGTCCTTTGCAAGAGCAATAAGTACTCCTAACTGCTGAGTCTTCTCTAGCCTGAGATCATATCTTTCTTTATTCATCCTTTCTATTTGGTATGCTTTTCATAATAATATTCATTTATTAGATGAATAGTCCTATCCAGGCCTGTTTTTGAGAGTGTCCTGTATCTTAGGCTGACTTTAACCTCATTATGTAGTTGACAGTAGCCTTGAACTGATCCTACTGCCTCAACCTCCCAAATGTTGAAATTACAAAATGCACCATTACACCTAGTTAGACATTTCAATACACACTTTTGTTATTGTACATGTATACAATGTATTTTGATTATATCCAGCTTCCCTGAGCCCCCATTCCACAATCTGCACAAGAGAACCTCCTGTTCTCTTCTCAGTTTTTAAAATTTTATTTATCTGTTTGTTTGATTTTTGGAGACAGTGTTTCTTTCTCTTTGTAGCTCTGGATGTCATAGAACTCACTACCTAGACCAGACTGGCCTCAAACTCAAGAGATACCCCTGCCTCTGCCTCCCTAGTGCTGGGATGAAAGGCGTGCACCACCCCACTCAGCTTCTCAGTTTTTCTGTTTGTGTTATGTTTTGTTTTTAATGTTTTTTTATATATGAGTGTTCTGTCTGCATGTACCTCTGTATACCAGAAGAGGTCATCAGATCCCATTACAGATGGTTGTAAGCCACCATGTGGTTGCTGGGAATTAAACTCATGACCTCTGGAAGAGCAGCCAGTGCTTTTAACCACTGAGCCATCTCTCTAGCCCCTTCACATTTTTTTTTTAATGACTCAGTTCCAATTAGCATTACCCATAGGTGCATAGGTATGAGGCCATTCATACTAGACCATGGGCAGCCTAAAAGTATCTATACCCCCTTTAGGGTAAAAAATCCTCTATCCCCAACAACTATCATTGGGAACATTTCCTTCCTCAGATAGGAGAGGGGCCTTGTTAGCTCCTCTCTCATCCATCCTGGGATTTTGACCAGCTTGTACTTGTTCAAGTCTTGTATATATAGATAACCACAGCTGCAATTAGTTCCTGAGTGCAACAGCCACATCACATCGAGAAGACAGCATTTTACAGCAGCATTCCTTCTGTTTTCCAGCACTTAAATTCCTTCACCTTTTTTTTCTGAGGTGTTCACTGAGCCTTGGGGTTGGAGGTGAGTTTAGTGAGCATTCACACATTTATCCTCAGCAGCTTGGCCAGATAGAGATCAGTCTCTGTATTTGCCACAGCTCACTGCAAAAATATTTTGTGGGGCTGGAGAGATGACTCAGTGGTTAAGAACACTGACTGCTCTTCCAGAAGACTTGGGTTCAATTCCCAGCACCCACAAAGCCCCTCACAACTGGCTGTAACTCCAGTTCCAGGGAATCTGACACTCTCATGTATGTGGGCAAAAAACAATGCACATAAAACAAAAATAAATCCTTTTACACACACACACAAATATGTATATTCTTTTTTGCTTTTATTTTTAAAAAAAGCTTTTGTGAACGGGACTCAGAGCAGCATGAATCCATGGTTAAAAACATAAATATTTAAAGAGGACAGTTTGACAATATGACTATTTAACAAAACAATAGTAGTTTCTCCCTTATGGCCTGTATCTCCGAGGCCAGGGGGGTTTGCCTGGGTTTATAGTTCCAGGCATGAATATCCTTCTGTGGAGCAGGCCTCACATCCAATCAGAAAGCAGTTGATTACCCCAAAACAGTCATGCCACTATTGCACCAGTGAATATCCTTTGCCTGGTAGATCAGAATCATAGCATACAGGGACCAGCGCTGGGTAAAACTATGTATATATAATATATATTTGTGTGCGTGTGTGTGTGTGTGTGTGTGTGTGTGTGTATTTGGCCAGTGTAATACCTTCCCAAACATGAAAGCTAGTCAGCAGTAGGGAAGAAGTTTCCCAGTCAGTTCTAGATTGGTATCTCCATGTCCTGCAGCCAAAAAGTGTACAATGTATTCAGCAATAGAGTTTTATCATCTACTTATGTTGAGTAACCAAGAGTGATGCAATAGGCTTGTTGTTTGGGAGACCTTTGGGCCCTACTTAACCAATAGCTTTTTCTTCTGTCCCTTTCAGTATTTCAGGTTTTAGGTTGAGGTGCTTGATCTTTTAGAGTTATTTTATGCAGAGTGTAGTTTCATCTATTTACAGATACCCAGTTTCCAGGCACCAGTTGTTGGTGATACTGTCTTTTCCTTAATGTGCATTTTTGGTGTGTTAAAAATCAGGGAAAAAAAAAATTAGGTAGCCATAGTTGTATTGCCTTAGATCTTGAGTCTTGTATTCTATTCCATTGTCTGTTTTTGTATTGGTGTTGTGCTGTTTTTATGACTCTGGCTGTGTGGTGTAACTGGAAGTCTGGTATGGTGACAGCTCCAGCAGTGTTCATTTTGCTCAGGATTGCTGTGACTTTCTAAGTCTTTTTTTACTTCATGTGAATAATAATATACCATTAACACCCCCACAGCCCAACACACCCACACACACTGGACATAGTGGTATATGCCTTTAATCTCAGCACTCTTAGAGTTCCAGACCAGCCAGAGTTAACATAGTGAGTTCCAGGCCAACCAGAGTAGAATATAGTGAACAGGTCTCACATCTAATCAAAAAGCAGTTAATTATCCCCCAAATAGTCATGCTCCGTCTCTATTTCTATGAAAAATGTAGGTGGACTTTTAATTGGAATTATATTGAATCTGTAGATGGCTTTTGGTAGGATGGCCACTTTTGTGATATTATCAACGTCCAGTGAGCATGGGTGTTCATAAGAGTTTTCTGTGGAAGCTTTAAGGTATCTTATATGAATGCTATTGCCTGCAAATAGAGACACATTGACTTCTTTCCTATTTGTGTCTTTTTTATTTGCTTCTCTTGTCCTATTGATGTAGCTAAGACTCAAACACTGTATTGAATAAGAGTGGAGATAGTGGATATCTTTGTTTTTTACCTGATTTTAGTAGAAATGCTTTGAACTTTTCCTCTTTAAAATAATGTTGGCTGAAAGTTTGTCATATGTACTGTGGATATGCATGCTAGACATATTCTTTCTATTCCAAGGGATGTTAGGTTTTACCAAAGGCTTTCTTCTTTTTTTTTTTTTTAAGGTTTATTTATTTTTATGTACATTAAACATTTGTTTGCATGTATTGTCTTTGTGAAGGTGCCAAATCCCCTGTATCTAGAGCTTCAGACATGTGTGAGCTGCCATGTGGGTGCTGGGAATTGATCCCTGGTCCTTTGGAAGAGTAGCCATGGTTTGTAACTACTGAGCCATCTCTTCAGCCTCTCTTTTTTTCTTTTAATCTATGGAGATAACCATGTAATTCTGTCCTTGAAATCACTTATATACTTCATAATACTTACTGTTATTAAATGTATATTGAGCCATCTCTGTAATAAAGCCAACTTAGTCATCACAAATGAAGCTTTTTATATGTTCTTGAATTTGGTTGACCAATATTTTCTATCTGTATCACAGGGAAATTTGCATATTTGATTTTTACAAAAAGAATGGTAATGCTTTTCTATTTTATGGAATAGTTTCAGAAGCATTAATATTAGTTCCATTTGTTGGTCTGGTAAAATTTGCCACTGAATCCAACTGGGACTGGACTTAAGTTGGGAAATTTTTCTTATTATTAGAATATAATACCCTCATTTTTTCCTCCCTATCTCTTCCATGTCTACCCTGCCCCCTAAATTCACAGCCTCCTATTATGTAACCATTGTTCGTGCACGAGCGTGCGTGCGTGCGTGCGTGCGCGTGAGTGTGCGTGTGTGTGTGTGTCTTGGTGTATTAGTTACTGTTACATTGCTGTGAAGAGACACCATGACCAAAGAAAGCATTTGCTAGCCAGTGTTGGTGCACATTTTTAATCCCAGCACTTGGGGAGCAGAGGCAAGCAGATCTCTTGAGGCCAGCCTGTTCTGCATAGTGAGTTCTAGGATATCCAGAGCTGCACAGAGAAACCTGAGACTTTGCAGAGAGCTTTTTATTTGAATTTTTTTTTCTTTTTCTTTCTTTTTGGTTTTTCAAGACATGGTCTCTTTGTGTGCCCTTAGCTGTCCTGGACTCGCTTTATAGACCCTCAAACTCACAGCAATCCATCTGCCTCTGCCTCTCTGAGTGCTGGGATAAAAGGTGTGTGCCACCACACCCGCCTCTTTATTTGACTTTCACTTCAGTTTTTGTTGTTGAATTTTGTTATATCATCCATCACCTTACCCAAAAACAGGTAAAACAAAAGTTCAGCTGTTTGCATCTTGAATGTACGTCTTACTCTTAGTTCTCTGGGATTTCATCTAATTTCACTATATGCCATTACTGTAGAGTTAAGTTTTCTGGGTTTTTGTGGTTTCACTGCATTAGGGGTTTTATATATGGTATGATTTTGTTTGCTTGGGTTTGTTTTCTATATTCTTTCAGTTGAAGTAACTTGCAGTATTCATATGAAGTCGGATGTGGTAGAATTGGTGTGCACTCCAGGAGCTCAGGGCGCCTGGTGTAAGCTCTGTATTGTTGCCTGAGTAGGACACTGACTTAGGTAGAAACTACAACTGTTTGATTACACCACTGTGTAGAAGTCACACTCTTCAGTTCATAGTTTATAGTTAATTGAATTCAATTACTGTTGAGGTTAAACAACCACACATAGAATGGAGTAAACTTCAGTTTTAGTAAGATTAGGGTTGGGAGCGACATAGGGCACATAAGGATAAGGATTATATAATAGATCAATTTGGGGTTGGGGGTTAAAAACTGAGATGGGTAAAATGGCTGAGAGCAGATCTGGGGTATATGAAGAACAACATTTTGCTTGCCCTATTACATATTGTGTCACTGTATAGATTCAGTTCTATTAAACATTCTATGTTTTGGTGTGCTAATGTTGGGTGTACATATATTTATAGTTCTTTTTTAATTGGCTTTTTATTACTGTATAGTAGCTGAAAGATGACAGTAACAAATCCTTACTATCAATTCTACCTTAAGGTCTTAATTTGCTTTCTTGATGCTCTAAGTGAGGAATAACCTAAAAGCTACATCTTTACTTGCCATGCTGTGGTCATCACCTTAGTGCCTTCTTTTCTCACAGCTTTTCCGACGTGTTGCTGCAGCTTTACCTGGAATGGAAAGCACACAGGACAGAAGCAGAGAAGACAGTATCCTTTTTGTTTCTTAAGAAAATTTTCCTATCTAGCCAAGCATGGTGGCACCTGTCTTTAACCCAGCACTGGGAAGGCAGAAACAGCAGATCTCTGAGTTTGAGGTCTGTTTGGTCTACACAGTGAATTCCAGGACAGCTAGATCTGTGTAGAGAGACCCTGTCTCAAAAAAGAAAAACCAGAATGTTACTGTTAATACTATACTATTCTTTGCAGCCATACTTGGGTGGCTTATTAGTTACTTGGTACTTGGACAAAACACCTAACAAAAGCAGCTAAGGGTGGCGGGATTTGTTCTGCATCTCTATTTAAGGGCACAGTCCATCATGGTGGGAAAGATACGGCAAGAGTAACTCACTCAGGATCGTGAGGCAGCTGGTCATGGTGCATCTGCAGTCAGGAAGCTGAGGTGAATGCTGGTATTCTGCTCTTTTTCTTCTTACTTAGTCAAGATCCCAGCTTGTGAAATGATGTCACATATATCCAGTGTGGGTCTTTGCACCCCAGAGAGCTCTGGGATTGCTCTCAAACACTCAGAAATTTATCTTTTGGATGTTATGAATTTGGTCAAGTTGCCAATCAAGATTAACACAGTTGGCTACTACCTTGAATGTAGAAATTAGTGTCTTGGGGGCACAGAAACTCAGGATTTCTCTAGCAAATTAGGCCCGGTTATACAGGTGGACCTGGCTTCTTCGTATAATTCTGATTTTGTTGTATGCTCTTTTGCCCTTTTTCCTTTTTCATGGGTATGTGGTTGCGTGGGGTTTGTTTTGTCTAGTTTGTTTTTTGTCTTGAGACAGTCTTGATTTCAGGCCAGCCCAGCTTCTGATTCTTCACCTTCTGAGTACTGACATGTACAGCAATGGTATTCTCCTGTGGTGTTGGGGAATTTACACAGGGTGTCCTGCCTGCAGCTGAGCTCAGCTCCATCCCCACCCTTAAAGATTGTGTGTGCATGCCCACAAAAGCCATTGAAGAGGTCATCAGATGCTCTGGAGCTGGAGTTCCAGATAGCTGTGAGCCAGCTAGTGTGAGTGCTTGGAACTGAACTCAGATTCTCTACAGAGGAGCAAGCACCCTTAGCTGCTGGAATGTTATCTCCTGGCTTCCTCGCTTTCTATTTAATAAGCAAAAGCTTCTCCCAGGCTCCTGATGTTGTATTCTGAATCCCTTTGACCTTTGTTTTCCCAGATTGGGCACAAGAAATAACTCAGAATGGAACTGTATCATAGCTTATTTTAGAAACAGGACATAATGAAACACATCTAATGATCAGTTATTTCAAAGAGTTTTTATTACATGTTTTCACTGTATTTACCTTCTTATATTTTCTCACTTGAAGACATATTTATTAAGCTGAAGACTTCATGACACACTATTCAGTGATCCTTATTTCTAAATGTTTATTACTTTTTAATAACAATACATTCTAACTGAGTTGGAGTAACATAAATTTTCTCCTTATTTGAATTATTTTGTAGGGTATGGTCAGACTCTTACTATATATAATTCTTTAAGGAATATCATCTTTATGTTTTCTTGTTTATATAGAATAATTTTCTTAGAATAGATTCTCATCTTGTTGCATATGTCTAGAAAATAACAACTGAATATGTTCTTAAATAGAAATATAAGGCCTTGCCAGAGGTGTCAGAATTCAGCAGAGTTAGATTTGTACTTTTGTATACTTTTGCAGACTCCTTAACTTTGTTTCAGTGATTGACATAAAACTGGAAAAGCCTCAGGAGCAACCAGTCAGTGAAGGAGGCTGTTCCTGCTAATCTCCCTTGGCATCTTCAGCCCTTCTGCGGAAGCTCACTGCTTTGGTCCCATACTCTTTCATTGACTGCAGTGTGAATATTGGCTTGAACCTTTTCCCTTCAGTAATAACGTATTGCAATTCATCATTGCTGCCTGTTTCGTGGAGATGATCTATTAGCTTCACAAGCACAAAAAAGTCAGTGTCTTCATTATTTATATTTTTTAAAAGCCAAACAATTCCAGCATACTCGTGATAACTTTGAGGATTAGATACATTTTCTTAACATTTTTTCCTTTCTAATGTTATGATAATGTACTTTAAGATGATGAATCTCTCAGCAGCAGTGTGTGGCTTGTTAAGGAGCACTGAGTTCACAGCAGCATTTGCCTACCTTCTTACTTTTCTTGCCTCTTCTTCTGTTCTTACCTTCCCCAAACAAACGAGACGGCAAACAACAGTACAACCAAGCCCTTTGTAATTATCCTTAGTTTTACAGATACCTTTAGTTCCTGGCCATGAGCCACAATGTCCAAAATTATTCTTGAGCACTGATATAAATTACTTAGGACCTTCTTTGAGGTCGGAGCTCAGCTGTTACTATCATGATGGGCAGTGCTTGAATGAGGAAGAGTTCTCTTGTGTCTTCGGAATGACACAGTCCTAATGAGTTTACTGAGTGCTTACAGGTAAAGGAACATAAATTATACTTCTGACCAGAATAGGTGACCCTTTCACACGAGCTTTACTAGACTCTGGGAGAGAAAAGTAGCCAAGTACTTCAAAACCTTTTTAAATATTTGTTCCGTCATGGTGAAATTATAAAAGTTCTAACAGTTCTCCCCAAATTTTTTAGTTGTCAAAATATTGTCTTAAAAAAATCAACACCTTTTAAAGCAATAGATTTAAATCACTTGGGATTATTTTTCAAAAATGCTATGCAGACAAGGCATTGTAAAAATCTACTTTCTTCAAGAACCAGCAGGACATAATTTGACAACATGAGGTAAACTACTGTATCTAGAGGAAATAATGATCTCTAATGTTTACCAACAAAAGTACCCTCACAGAATAGCAAATACCCCTCTGCTTCAGACATTTGAGGTCAAAATTAAATATGGAAGTACTTTCCTTGCAAGCCCCTAGAGGCAGATCAAAGAAAGCATGCATTAAGAGGAAAAGGAGAGACTGAAAATAAAAATCACTATAATGCAGATTTATGCCTTATTTTTTAGCATTTTTTAAATGTTGGGTCTTTTAAGCTGTTTTTGCTTTTTATTAGATCTATATAAATAAGTTAGCTAGCAGTTTAGTTTTGTATTTAAGCTACAATTAATCTTTTTTTCTTTGGTGATATTTATTTCTTTGCCTTTTTTTTTAAGCTGAATTTTTAGGTGTTTTGTTGAATGTTTAGAGCTTCATCACCATGGCAATATGTATTTCCCTTGAAACATTGCAAACAAATATACTAGGAGTGCACTCTTTTAATCTTTACTAGTTATTGTGAGATTGCTGTGTAAGTTAATAAACACATTTGTAAATACATTGTTTGCAGGGGAAAAAAATCTGAGTTCTAGCTCAGAAGAAGCCTGCGGAGTTTATGTTGTAAGCATTACTTAACACAGTATAAAGATGAAAAGGTAACAAAAATAACTTCATACTTCCTCACCTACTCATTGCAACAAAATCCTTAACTAGGAAAACCTGACTCCCCCTCTCCCTCTTCCTCCTCCACTCCTCACATACTGTCACCTTGTAATACTTGGAGAGCACTTGGATTATGGATCTGAATAGAGAAAGACTTTCAGATAATCATTAGCCCACATACCCTGTAACTTATACTCAAACGTGGGATGGAGTTGTAAAGTGCTTTTATAATACATCTTATTGTTAAAAGCAAGGATTGACTCTTTTGTTTTATTTTGACATGGCATGTCCTGAAATAAATATCAGTTCAATATGGCAGATGGTTCACATTCTTTATTTGAAGGAATTATAATCTCTGAAAAGGGGGTATAGTTGTCGTCCTACTGTTGCATTTGAATCTTTTATGCTGCTTTTCGTTTTTCTCTTTTTATTTGGCTTGGGGTTCTTAAGCTAAAGCAGTGAAGTGTGTTCACAATCTAGATTTTTTTTAAACACAACTTTCCTGCCAAATATATATAAATAAAACAGAAAGCAGGTATTGACTTGGTTTCCCATTTCTGCCAATGTGCTGAGTATGCTTCTCAGTGTGCATATGCTTCTCTCCTATTGCTACAAAGTGCACTTAATAAAATAAATGAATACCAAGAACAAATGTGGGGGGAAACGGGAAGTCTTTTCAAGGGTTGAGGGTGTGCAAAAGGGGCTGCAACTCGAAAGACAGCCCTTACTGGGGTAGCAATAGGAGAAACAGTCATGTACCAGATGTGATATTTTGGTCAGGGGTGGACCATATATCAAACGATGCTTCATATAAATACAACTGAACTAAAAAATTATGTTGGAGTTCAAGACCAGCCTGGTCTACAAAGTAAGTTCCAGGACAGCCAGAGCTACACACACACACACACACACACACACACACACACACACACACACACACACA